>NC_051117.1:1420448-1444287 GCF_014839805.1 Manduca sexta | reverse complement strand
TCGCGATATACTTTTAGTCTAGGCAAGAATGTGTCCAGATCAAAACAGGCAGTTTGTAAAGAATGCTGTGATAAACAATTTTTGGTACGTGAAAGTGATGCACTGCATCTGATGTAAGCGATGCCGTCCAGATAAATATCGATTAGCAACAAAAGGCTATCTATCATTCGACATAATCATTCCCGTTTACTAAGATGCTCCTTCACGCTACGGAAAGACCCAGGATTATAGGAAGAGAATACGTGCGCAAACTATTCTAAAGCCGAAAAGAAATCTATATTAGACTACATTCGATTAAACTCACAACATACCTTTTCATACCAGTACATTACAAAGTTAATAGTTATGTTTACACGATTTCAAGTGTCCAATCCACATGCTCATCCTTCAAGCAATTAATTTTCATTAAACTCGTCAACAACGCTCTAATTACAACTAGCAACTAAACAATAAGATAATATAGCGCATTACGTACATACACGTAGCGGTGCGGCACGACTAATTAGTATGTATGTGTTTGTATCATACCTATCGTTATTGGAATGACTGATCAAAAGTAACCGTTTTAAAAGAACGTTCTAGATCCTTTTGTATAGGATAGGTAAGGCAAAGGATGATGGCTGATTGTGAGTGTAAATAAAGTGTTATAGGTACTATATTCAGAGGACGATAAAAATTAATTTAAAAGAAATCTATCTAGTTTCCAGTTACCGCTATTGTACGTATAAAACGTAGTTAACAGTTCTGACCAATAGATTTATTATGAAAGAAGATATTTGTTTTTTATCAAAATATGATTCAATGTAGTGTGACCCACTAAGTTTCTTTAGTGTTGTAATGTAAAAACCAAACAACGATTATTTGTCAATAATTTTATTATTTAATTTTATGATCTGTAGTGATATGTTGGAATTTGATCAAAGGTTATTTCTTTTTCATAAAACGATTTTATAATGACTAAAATTAACTGTACCATTAGTGATAACGTCATTCATTATGGGATAAGTCCTTTCCCGATCCTTAGAAACATAGAGGATCCTTAAAATGGAGGGAAAAGTAAATTAAAGTTATAAGACCCAGGTAATATCTCCTGACCGTACAAAAGGCAACAGCATGAATGCCATTGCAGTAAAAAAAATATTCTACATGGTCTACCCCTAATCAAATTTCTTGAAGGAAGATTAAAAGCTGCGAAACCCAGATGAAAATAGAAAAACTATGTTTAAAGGCAGCCTTTCGCTCGCTGCGATGAAGTATATTGTGTTGAACACAATGGCGTTGTAATGCGGAATTACGAATAACAACCATTACCGACGTCTAATTGTTTCTAAATACCTAACCGTTGTGAGAAAATACTCGAGATTGTTATATAAACTATGTAACACACACAAACATCACGCCCCGGAAGAGGTAAACAGAGATGCTACTGGGTAACCTTTTTCGCCACATCCCGTCCTATGACGTGTTAGCAAGTCTGCCACCATGTCGGCTACAAATTCCTGACTCTAATTATTTTAACCCAACAGCTGTAATTTGTCACGATGAATATTCTATAGATAGATACGCATTTGTTATTTATAAGTTTCTCAAAATAAACTCAGTAAAATGCGGTAAGTCAACTGCTAAAAAGTCATCTAACTAAATACGACTTTCAACCTGACAAATAAAACAGTTATAGCAGTGAAGTTTGCGAAGATAATTTAAAATTATAAAAATAATCATGAATTGAGATGTTCCACTGCTGGCCTGCCGGTGATAGTCTAGAGTAAAACGGACTTCCGTAGGTCCGCAGATTCAAAAGTGAAACTTTCGTCTCGTTTCGCACTCCATTGCCACACCGATTTCTCTATTCTGGCACAATGATTGAAGACGAGACCTGGCACTCAATTTCAGCTAACTATACATTCTCCGCTCTGCTACCTTAATTTTTTAAAATATTTAACTGACTTTTGCTCGAGACTTTGTCCGTGTGACAAAGTTTTACGGAATCAAAATCGCAATATATATTTTCCCGGGATAAAGCAGTCTATAACATTCTCAGGTTCTCAAACTATCTCCATGCCAAATTTCATCAAAATCCTCAGGTAGTTTATAAGTTTATCGCCTTCAAACAAACGCGGCGGGGGACTTTGTTTTATATTTAAAGATATAAAAACACCACCGTCATTATCTAGATTTACCTTAAAGACACCTAAAGTAAACCATAAGACCTAAAATCAACACGACGCAAGTCCGCCACTTAAAACCCGGATAGTCATATCGTTCGTTAAGCCCGTGGTGATACCAAACGCGTATTAAGCCCACTGTTGTTAACGCACATTATCTTAATGTTAATTATATTTGTCCAATATCGTGACCCAGATCTTTTTTATCTCGGCAAAGTTACATGACGTACTCGTCTACGTCACATACTTTGCTGTAAGACAATCAATAAGACAGAAAGGTTGCTTCTTTAGCCTGATCTTACTAAGAAGCTAAGAAGCGAATTTACCCAAAATATAAAGCTTATTAATGCGGTAAGAGGAAAACTTGTGATGTTTCTTGATCAAAGAGGTGAATGCTCCCTCGCCTTCAAATCAAGTCATAAAGCCGTCATTTTATTATGTTTGAAACTATTTTGATCACCACAATATACTAATTACTGCAACTCGTATAAGGATCAAGGGTACCTATTAGAATTAATCCACTAGGATACAACTAAGATCCCATTGCAACAAAATCATACAACAAAATTCATTTTAACCAAGTCAATATCACTATTGCAGCGACTAAAGCACTCATTTAAAAGTCCGATGTCTTCGAATAAGCCAACTCTTGTCCAACTAACAGTCAGGTAAAAATATAAAACATTATTGCTAACGCTCACCCAAAGTCTAGTGTGTCTGTATAAGTTAAGCCCTGTCAGGTTAACAATCTGTCCGATTTAAAAAACAAAACACTGTTGCTAAGCGTAAAACAAAGAAACCCAAGGGAAAAGTCCTGAATATCATATCACTCTAGAGATACAAGTTCAATATCACTCCCCGAAGTGCCATATATGTCAGTCTTTAGGTGACTGCCATGTATGTCAAACCCGAGGGACCATAGGTCAGTGTCTCAAGACGCTAGGCCAATAAAGCAAAAATAGCAACTGTTTACGAATCATATTGAGCACAAATAGAATTAGAAACATAGTACGTGAGATCGTAGAATGAGCTATTTGTATAACAAAGGATTTAAATACATCGCATTTATATTTAAATAGGTTTGTATTAAAATGGAGGCATCGTAACAATTGGGATTGTTTTAAAATTTTAAAGGTTTTTACGGAATTTTATTCACGAGAATTTTTCTTATTTTTTCATTGTTAGTTTAATTGTTTTTAATTTTGCCGATTTTTATTGCATAGAAAACAATACATGCAACAATGGACAATAAAAATAAAAAGCTGTCAATAATTGATTCGTTTAAAATTTCAGCCAGTGAAAAAATAAAAAAGAATAACATAAAAATGCGAATAAGTTCCAATACCAACAAAAAATAAAAAAAAAAAGTAATATCTAAATAAATAAAAAAAATACATAATAAATATTGGCACCAAAAATTAAAAAGACCCACCTGTCGCAACAAAGGGGTGTATTTCCCCTCCTTCCTATTGTCTTCGCCCATATTAAAGCACGTCAAACTAGCATTTTCGCCACACCACACAGCACAGATTATCAAAAGGTGACTGGATCGAGCGTTACTGTACGATAATGATTAGATATCAATTATTACGAATACTGAAGCGTATCTAGGGATGCTCTTTGTGCGAACTGACGACTGCTCGTCTGACGCGGGAGATCGCTTGTGCGGTAAGGTGACGGTCACACGCGTGTCTTGACGACTTACTCAAGTCAGACGGCGTTCAGAATGGTGGTGAAATAATAAACGATTTAATGAGACAATTCCAAGAGGCTTAAATTTCATGGAACAAAGTGCATAAAGAATAATCAGCTATGTTTATAGCACATATTTTATGAAGATTCTAATTATATTTAAAAATATGTTGGCTACTAATATTCTTATAGTGATTTGGAAAAATGGACTAGTTGAGTCAGCCCTAAAATTTGATAAACTAATATATCCTGAAAGTACATTTATCCGCTATAAAAATCTTTAATGTTGCTACCTGCAATTTAATTTTTGGTTTTCGGAAATAGTGACGAGGCGAGTATTTATTGTATATTTTTTTCTAGTAAATTACTTATTTTATTAAATTTTATTAACGAATTTCTTGTGAGTTGCTATTCAAAGTTAAAAATAAATTCTAAAATTTAAAAACATTTCCAAATGGTTTTTTATATCCCGAACACATGAAAACCTCAGCATGAATAGAAAAAAAAACATCAAGAACAAAACCATAGCCAAGAACAAAAAAAAACTGTAAAAATAAAATGAGCCTTATCTATTGCAACATTAGCGTCCTTATGAGTTTTCTGAGTGTTTCCATAGATTACATTAGAGGTTATTGATTAACAAATATAAAACTTTGCATATATTTGACCTACATTTCCATATTTGTCGTACAACGGACCTTGTGAATATTGCAAAATGTGTGAATTTAAACAATAATAAAATGCGTTTGTATACGTATAAAGGTAATCCACTCGGTTACGTTAGCATCAAACATCCAAAAAAGGATATGGATGATATTTTAAAGAAAAATAAAGCAATCATTTTTTCTAAAAAGAGGGGGCATGACATGCTTAACATTCAAGGTTTTAGAAAAATGTTTAATGCATTCAAAAGATAGAAAATAATTGGGAATTAATTCTTGTAAATAATGAAACTTTAGGAATGTTTTCAAAACTAATTTGGACTCTAAAATATACCTAAAATGTATCCCAAGTCACGTCTCGCTTCCCTACAAAACCTCTATCCTTGTATCAAATACCATAAATTTCCAATAGCCCAACACCTAAACAAGTATTTGAACATTTTGTTTTACCCCAAAAGCATCGTATTCCATTACCTACTAATTGTCTTATCAACCCTCTCATCGCTGTAACCAGTCTAGAAAATGTCAACCCCAATGACTCTGCATTTACAAACAGCAGAACATAACGTGCCTTTACGTTGGTAGTTGGCGCTGATCCCACTTCGACGTAAACAGACGCGAAATGTTATTGACACAACGATATTTTGGGCATGTGCCGCTATTGCTTCTAGAATTATGGCGATTTGCGCAAATAATATTTACCGGGCAATTTTGTTCTCCATGGTGGAATTTAGATGTAGTCTCCGTAATATGGCTATAAACAGAAGTTATCTCATACTTAAACAAATATTTATTTGATTCAAAAGTATTTGACTCGTCTGTTGTGGGATTAAAAGCCGTATGTTTAATTGATCCTAAATCTATAATTTATTTTGGCTACAAACAAAACTGGATGCATGAAGCAGTAGGCCGGACTCTGTGGCGTACGTTGGAAGAGGCCTATATCCACCAATATACTGCAACGGGTTGATGATGATGGTAAATAAAAAATAAATATTTGTAGGAACAAGGAACGCCTAACTACACACAGGCGAAAGTAGTAATGTATTTCAGTGAAACACGCGAGCTGAATTTGGCACTACATCTTGGCACGATGAAAGAAAGGAAGTGATATCATCACGGCAACCCAATGGAGCGTGGCCAGAGTGGTTAGTTTGGCTCGAAGCCACTGATGGAACTAGATTTACCGCGCCCCTGAATTTCACTACCCTATATTCACCAAAGAGGGACAAACTGTATGACTTATCACGAGTAAATCGCAAATTCCTGGATTATATATAAAGCAGGGAACAATCGGGAGAGGGCGCTCACTTGGTATTAAATACTGATAAATAACAAACTCCTTAATTTATAGAGATTCGTAGAGCAATGCAAAATATGAAAGAGAAGCGAATGTTAGAGCGCTATATGTATGGAGGAGTTTCCATAGCTCTCCTGGTCTTACAAAATAAACGAGCAAGACTGGGAGGAAGATAAAACTAAGGCAGCAGAGTCTATTAATTTTTTCCTAACTCCGAAAACGGCTGAACCAATTTTGATGTTACACAAAAATATAATGTAGAAACTACTGAAACCATTTTTTATGAGGAGACGTATTGTCATTTCTACCTAACGCACTATGAAGACGTAGGCCTGACATTAAAATTGCGGGAATGTGCATATCGTATTTGCAATTAAAGTTACAAAAGAATGGAATATTCTGAATACATTAGTCATATGTAAATAAGAGAAACAATAAAAATGTATAGGTAGGTATGCCATGGACTTGTTGCTAGTCAAGATAATGGGCATAATGTCATAAATCCTCCATTGGAATTCCCTGGAAAAATAAACGAGGTTTTCCTGTTGATAAACCAAAATACGCCAACGACCGGCCCATCTGCAAAAACATGTTCAACAGTTTTTTTTTTTATTTGGAATTATATAATTAATTATATCCTTATTTAACATACGTGGATGCAAATGCATAATTTCGTATCTTTGCAATTCATTAAAACCACATGACTTGCCTGGTGGCACGCGCAAAACCTGACTATAAATGAAATGAAAAAAATCATTTGAACCTGTAAAATTTTATACATTATTTAGACTCCGTCAATATTAATTGTAACACCAGTTCGAAAAGCAGTTCTCATCAGAGAAGAACGGGCAAGATACTCCAGTGTTGGTCTTTCAAAATCAGTTTAAGGTATAAACTACAGAACATGATAAACTCTAGACGCAATTAATGAATAATGTTTTTATTTACCTACTTTCACTTTATCCTTCACGAATTCCCAAGGTCTATGAGAGAAAGATCAAAAACCTAACATTCGCATTATGATAAAATAAAGAAGACATTGACCGGAGCGTTGATACAATTTAGCTAAAATTAGAAAAAGCTGCGATCGCCAGACATTTTTGATATGTCGGGCAATTGACTCGGCACCCGACCCACATAGTTTTATTTACTAACACAAGTCGGAGTGGACACGTGAGGCGAAAATGAGGCAAAATGTGTATACTTTGTAAACTATCGCTTGCTTGAACGGTGAAGGAAAACATCGTGAGCAAACCTGCACACCGGAGAAGTTATTTATAGGAATTGAGGGTATGTGAAGTCTACGAATCCGCACCAAGCCAGCGTGGTGAACTAAGGCCTAATTCCTGTCAGTAGTAGAGGAGGCGCGTGGCCAGCAGTGGGACAGTATATAATACAGGGCTAATATTTTTACACACGTATTTTTTAGAAAAGTCAGTGGTGTGTGCCCTTAGGATTTGAACCCGCGGAAATTAGTGTCGGCAGTTCGTTTCACACCCAACTAGGCTATCGCCGCTTACTTGGGCCTTATCCTCAATGTTACACATTATTTTAGAAGTACGTAACGCAACGCGTCGCGTTTAAAACAATAGAAATTTAAATACGAATACCATTCCAGGGTAATTTCGAACATAGCGTCACACAGCTATATAGAAGATACACTGTAATAGACAAACTGCTATGAAAAACATGTATATGTGAACAAAAATATTGTTTCTAACAACCAAAAACGTGTGTGATTCACGCCACGTTTACTGTTTTAAACAAGTCGATTGTGCGAAACGAAATGACACGTTTTCACGAGAAATAACACCGAGCGATTAGTACTGTTTACTCGGCTGTTTACGCCTGGTGCCCTTGTCCCGATGCTTTGTCCATTTTGAAAATTGAATTAAAATTTATCACGATCTGTTTCAAATTTTGTCGAATAATAATTTTAATCGTTCGTGTGTGCCTATAGGCTGTGAGATATCGTAAATACTCCTTGGACCTTGTTTTAATATTGTAATAAAATTCTTTATAGTTATATACTTACCACGGGTGACGTAATATATAAATACTTTGTATTGTTTAGTGCAAAAATCATTTTATTGTAGCGTAAATTATAAAACGTAGTACATATTTACATATTTTAATTTATGGTATATGTGGGCGTCTTATTAATCTACAGTTTCTTACTTACATATATTGATTACGGAATAGCACTGTATATTAAAATTTAAAAAGGTAAAATGTTAAATTAAATATTTTTTTTATGTTTAGTAATAAGTGCCATAGATTCAATTCAGAATATCTTCCATTTCAATTGGATGTTTTATGGTTCATTACTGAATACTGAGTTTTAGAGGCTACTTTAAACTTATCGCGAGAATGAACTTTTATCTCCACGGACTTCGATACAGACGGAGCCGAGGGTTAAAGCTATGTTATTGCATATTAGGTTTGTCAACACCGGTCTGCTGCCATATTTGATTTACGTCCTTAACTATATCTCATATCAGTTGTATAATATTTAGCCCCGTCATGCTTCGTCACTTCATTATATTTGAATTCCAGGTTAAGTTAAATGAAATATATCTATACGCATATGATGCGGGTATTTAGAATAATCTTGTTGACTGTCAAATTATGCATTTTTATTTCCCATAAATATTAATTTATTAATATTCTTAATATTAAACAAATTCCACATTTTTATAAAATACTGCGTACCTACAAAATCATGTTTTTCAAGTATTTTTAGGTAATCCCTTTCAGATATAGCAGGATTTGTGAGAACCTTATCTTGCTGGCTTTCTTACAGCCTTGCACGTATTGTCAATGGCTGTCCATTGGAGATAGTGACGTCAACTCCGTTGCCACGCCAGATAATGGACTCGTTTTTGCCATGCTACGTCATATTTTGCGACATTAATCATCGGAAGGTTTATAAAACAAACTTCTATGTTTCCAAGCGGTCAAAACGGTTTGTAATGTGTACTTTATAAGGGCTTACGCACACGCGATGTTTTTAAACAGGCTGACGATGAGTTTTTTAATAATTTGGAAAATATTACCTAGATGTCATCATAGTCGTCAATGGAATGTCAGTTCGAAAATAGAACACAATCGCTAAGTCGATTGTCCTCAGCGGCTAACAATGTGACGGTCTGGCAATTGCCAAATTTTTGTTGCCAATATTTTAATTCATAAAACAAATAAGTATAATATGTTACTATTTTTTTAAATATTTTGATTAAACGTTTAAGATCAGTTCGAGTTCATTTAAGATCCCATGTATTTATCGATTTTTATTCTTTTTTATACGTGCATGGTAATCTGACCCCACAACATCTGATGGTAAGTAGACTGGCTCCAATTGAATGTCGACTGACGACATATTATGATTCTCGCTCGACAATCGACACAATTATGCCGGCCTGTTGTCATCATTTCCTATTATTGCTACTTATTCTTAAAACTAAAATAAACTTGCAGGTTAATTTCTCAGCTGAATTCTCAGTACTCCATTAATAACCACGAAAGTTAATAAATGAAAAACAAAATATGATTCTTTGATTATTCAAATTACAAATATTTTTTTTTAAATTCGCCTTTAGGAACGTATGGAACTAGTAAGTCATATACTTTTTTTTTTAATGTACTTCGTTCATAGATTATAATATTTGTACTCGATAAATCACTTTATGTCGAATATTAAGAGATTTAATGATAATACTAGGATTAAAAAGCAATAAACTCTCAGATAAAACATGACTTTGATCAAAACAAGGATATTTTTAGAGTAGACTTTTTGCTCACAGGTTCTTAATAATTTTAATTATGTTTTTGTTTTAAGAAGTACCTGAGTAAAAAATTTAAACTATATTTCAAGTATTTCTTTTTAATTTGTTATATTCTGTTTACCTATAGCTCATAAAAATACTAGACAATTCACATTTATTACCGACTAGTCGCCGAATTAAAAGTTATTTCGATAATCTGCTTTCGCGACGTGTCGGTGCATCTCTATAATTTTATTGAAAACTTAATTATTTGTCAAACTTGACCTTCTGATATGCGGAACTGATATGAACTTTGTTATTATTTGGGTGGGACTTTCGTGCTGGGAAGGTATCACCAAACTGGTTAGCTTTTATAGCCATAATAGCATATTTTCATCTACATGGTGAAAACACAATAGTGTGTTGCTCTGACAAATCAGGTCCCATTTTCCAGGATCAGCTGCTTGGGCGTACCTATCTAGGAGGACAACGGTACTTGGTGGTCAGCCTAAAAATGTCTTCACCCATTTAAAAAACTCCTACACTTACAGTTGCCTCGTGTAGTACAAGTCTATCATTGTGTTCGGCGAGATTTTCTTTTATTTACTCCCGCCATCTGCACCCGTTAAAGAAAATCTGTAACTACGCCAATGCTCGGCCGGTGTTCATCCAAGAAGACGATAAATCTGAAGGGACGCAACCTCTTTCGATAGTAATACATAGCTCCATTATGAGAAAATTGAGATAAGTGTACTTATTTAATGAAATCCTCAATAATATGCTTGAATATATAACATAAATTGCCTGCCGATATAATGCTAGCAAGGCGTTATAAATTATTATGAAATTGAAACTTAAAAACATAAATGCTGTTATAAAATTCACCTAACGCCATCTAGTCATGTAAGTATAAATCAATAAAAACAAACGGTTTCAGATGTACTAGGTGGCACTGTACGAGAACCAAAAGTTACTCCAATATTATTATATGTTATGTTAGGGTTATAATATGTATTAATATAATAAGAAATATTGTAATTTTTTTAATTTTTTTTGACAAATCATAGTAGTGGAAAAGATTTTTTGACATCTCGTTGTAAAAACGACATCTAGTGGTAAGTTAAAATTTTTCTTAAGCAACTAAATAGCATACGTTTATTATTCAACACAACAGAGAGCGCTTTATAGATCCACAATAAACTAATTCTATGCAGCTCGCAAACTACCTATAATATAAAATGAGATATTATATAGTATGTGTAATTTTTTTAACTATGCGAGCTAAGTTAAACTAACTGCCTTAGCTTAGGTTTTATTATTGTAAAAATAAAAAATTACTCTTCATTGCGAAAGTATAATTACTAATTCACTCAATAGATGGTATTTTACCTAAGTTTCTAACTACTGACGCCTATTGTAAAACAGCCATAAACAGTGATTTGAATTTACTATCAGATTAAATTATTTAAATAAAATAAGGTTTAAAAATACTTTAAAAGTTTATGGTACTGGTTATGCTACAGTGCACATACACAATATGGCCATGGTAAGGTAACCATGAGTTACTTCGCGGCGTATGTATGACGCATTTCGTGTTTGACTCACCACGCAACGGCCTCTCTCGGCATCACTCGACGGGTGAGTAACGCGGCTGAGAAATAGGAGACCGCGAGTTCGATATAGCCACTAAAATAAATAGTGTATATGTATTATGTTCTAGACATATTATAATATCCGACTTTTGATTCCTCTTGCCACCCACATCGAATTTTCTAAGACATTATAACAAAATTAGATTCGCATACATACTTAGAAGTATTATATATGCCTCTAAGTACGACGCGAATCTCTGATGCGTATGACATTTGTATAATGTGTACTAGGCATCGGAATTCGGATATAATAATATTGCATATTTTTACTATCGAAACCTGAGATCTAGATAAATGAAACCACAAAGTAAATAAATAACTTAAAACAATTTATTTTTCTAACTGGTGATCATGCGCTGCCATAAGCGTTACAATAAATTAATCAGTCTTATAAACATAATACATTCTGTCATCCTTCATCGAATCACGTAGGAACTGCAGGTACTATGTTGCTGTGAGATGTTTAAGTGAGATGAGTGTTTAGTCGACCTCTTCGACGGTGGGTCCGTCAGCTCTGCCGTGTTGTTGCCCTCCTGGTGCGGCCCCAGCACCGGCGCCGCCGTGCATCTTCGTCATGACTGGTGAGCAGACGCGCTGCAGGTCCTTGAGCTTGTGCTCGTACTCTTCCTGCTCGGCGAGGGTGTTGTTGTCGAGCCAACGTAGCGCCTCATCACAAGCGGAGCGCGCCGTGCTCTTGTCGCTCTCGCTGAGCTTGTCGCCGGCGTCGTCGAGCGCCTGCTTCACGCTGAACACGTACGCCTCGAGCTGGTTGCGTGCCGCCACGCGCTGCCGCTGTTTCTCGTCCTCTTCCTTGTACCTCTCCGCCTCGGCAAGCATGCGTTCGATTTCCGCCTGCGACAGTCGCCCGCGGTCGTTCTTGATCACGATGTTCTTCGAGCGGCCGGTGCTGTTCTCCTTGGCGGACACATTCAGGATACCGTTTGCGTCCATGTCGAAAGTGACGTCGATCTTCGGGACGCCGCGAGGCGCCGGCGGGATGCCGGTCAAGTCGAACGTGCCGAGCAGGTTGTTGTCCTTGGTCATGGCGCGCTCACCCTCGTACACCTGGATGGTGACTGCCGGCTGGTTGTCAGAGTACGTAGTGAACGTTTGCGACTGTTTGCACGGGATCTTGGAGTTGCGTTCGACGATCTTGGTCATGACGCCACCAGCGGTCTCGATGCCGAGCGACAGTGGAGCCACATCCACCAGCAGCACGTCCTGGATCTTGGAGTCGGTGGCGCCGCTCAGAATGGCGGCCTGCACGGCGGCGCCGTACGCGACCGCCTCGTCCGGGTTGATGGACAGGTTCAGCTTCTTGCCGCAGAAGAAGTTCTGTAGCAGCGACTGCACCTTGGGTATGCGCGTCGAGCCACCGACGAGGACCACATCGTGAATCTGACTCTTGTCCATCTTGGCGTCCTTGAGCGCCTTCTCGACGGGGTCGAGGGTGCCGCGGAACAAGTCTGCGTTCAGCTCTTCGAAGCGTGCGCGTGACACTCGCGTGTAGAAGTCGATGCCCTCATACAGCGCGTCGATCTCGATAGTTGCTTCAGTGCTGGACGAGAGCGTACGCTTGGCTCGCTCGGCTGCCGTGCGTAGACGCCGGAGAGCGCGCGGGTTAGAGCGCATGTCCTTCTTGAACTTGCGCTGGAACTCCTCGGCGAGGTGGTTCACCAGCCGGTTGTCGAAGTCCTCGCCGCCTAGGTGAGTGTCACCCGCCGTCGCCTTTACCTCGAACAGCGAGCCCTCGTCAATGCTCAGGATGGACACATCAAAGGTGCCGCCGCCCAAGTCGAAGATGAGCACGTTCCGCTCGCCCTTCAGGTTCTTGTCAAGGCCGTACGCGAGTGCAGCGGCGGTGGGCTCGTTAATGATGCGCAGCACGTTCAGTCCTGCGATGGCGCCTGCGTCCTTGGTTGCCTGTCGCTGTGAGTCGTTGAAGTACGCCGGCACGGTGATGACCGCATCGCGCACCGCGCTGCCCAGGTACGCCTCGGCGGTCTCCTTCATCTTGGTCAGCACCATGCTGCTGATTTCCTCGGGCGCAAACCTCTTCATCTCGCCTTTGAACTCCACCTGGATCTTGGGCTTGCCGCCGTCGCTGACCACTTTGAACGGCCAGTGCTTCATATCCTGTTGGATCTTCGGGTCGTCAAACTTCCTGCCGATCAGTCGTTTTGCGTCGAACACTGTGTTGTTGGGGTTCAGCGCCACCTGGTTCTTGGCCGCATCACCGATCAGCCGCTCGGTGTCCGTGAACGCGACGTACGACGGTGTTGTTCTGTTGCCCTGGTCGTTGGCGATGATCTCCACATTGCTGTGCTGCCACACGCCGACGCACGAGTACGTCGTACCGAGATCAATTCCAATTGCTGGCATTTTGATTGTGTGTTGATTACTTTTCTTCCGTAAATAATACTCTTAAAATCGCTGGAAATATTCTTCACTTCGCTGAGAGCGTAACTTGCGTTTCGGTTTCGCACCGATGTCTCTTCGTCTGCTTCGTATTATGTTTCAAATTGTACTGAGTTCCCGCCGCACTGCGCGCGCTTAAATATTAAACAAATAGTATTCTAGAATGTTCTACAACATGCGCGACGCTGCCAATCAGAACACGTTTCTTGCCGAATGTTCTGGAATGTCATTAACGCCGACCAATAGCAATGCCGCACTTGACGACAGAGACAAAATTATATTGCTCACTCTTGTTTTTCCTGTGTTGCTAAGTTATAAAATCAGATAAACATTACGGTTTTTTTTCTAACAAGAAATGGAATTATGAAAATTTTGTTTGTGTAACAGTTTTATGTGTAAAATAATAAATAATTTTAGGAGATACAATCATGACATAGATTTTATTAAAGAAAGAATGACAATCATTTTTTATATTCCATTTTTATAAAATAATATATTTCGTAATTCGATGACAAGCAGCCAGTACGTCAGTTTCGATTTAAAAGTTTTTATTCATATTATGGCTGCAACATGCCCCCAGCCGTTGAAAGCTTGCTTTCAACCCGAAGTTTCTTTAGAGGAGGGGACAAAACTTCGAGACAGCTCTTCTTATTACGCCACCTGCAGTCCGTATGTCAGCCACCCTGCAGATATTATCAGTACCAGGGTGTAGTGCTATGATTCGGCCCATCTTCCATTTAATTGGTGGTAAATTGTCGTCCTTGACGATGACAAGTGCGTCGATTTTTAAATGATAATCTTTGCCACTCTGCCATTTGACTCTTTTCTGAAGTTCTGAAATGTACTCTTTGCTCCATCTCACCCAGAAATGTTGCCTGAGTTGCTCGATCCTTTGATGCCGAGTCAGGCGGTCATAAGAGCAGTCCCGCAAGTTTTGAACAGGTAGCGAAGTAACTGGTCTTCCGATTAAAAAGTGACCTGGAGTCAGCGGCAGCAAATCTTCAGCGTCTGATGACAGCGGAGTGAGCGGTCGAGAATTTAAAATTGCCTCTATTTGGATTAAGGTGGAGTTTAGCTCCTCATAAGTTAAGTGACAATTGCCCAGCACTCTAACTAAATGATGTTTAGTGGATTTAACACCCGCCTCCCAAAGACCACCAAAATGTGGGGCGTAGGCAGGAATAAAGTGGAAATTGATTCCATCATAAGCCGCATCTTCAGCTAAGGAGTTACAATTGCGCTTAAGGAATGTAGAGAGATCATTATAGGCTCCTACAAATGATGTCCCATTGTCTGAATAAATATGAAGAGGCTTTCCTCTTCGGGACATAAACCTACGCAAAGCCTGTAAGTAGTTGTTGCTCGTCAAATCGCCCACTAATTCTAAATGTATGGCTTTAGTCGTAAAGCACCCCAAATTACAATGTAAACTTTCATTAGTTTACATCCACGACCTTGACGATTAACCGATGTTATGGGACCCGCGTAGTCAACGCCTACACTTTGAAAAGGAAAGTCAGCTGGTGACAATCTGTTTGATGGCAAATTGCCCATTTGTGTTTGAACAACTTGTCCCTTAAAACGTTGACAGCGAACGCACTGACGATAGCATAATCTGGCTAAGTTGCGACCACCCAAAGGCCAGTAAGTTTCTCTTTTTTTCTCAAAAGAATATTCTGAATGATGCAATCTACCTCCTAAACGGATGATTTTATTTTCATCCAGAAAAACATTAAACTTAAGAAGTCGATTTTTATGAGGTAATTTCTGATTATTTAATAATAAATCATATTCATAAAATGATTCCTTTTGTGATTGAATAATAATTAAATTGAGTGAATCCTGCAGTTCGTGAGCGGATAAATATTCACTATTAATTGACTGGCCCTTACACCCTTTAATGAATCGAAACATAAAACCAACCGCTCGTTGTAACCTTATAAAATTTGAAAATCGCTCAAAATTAATCAAACCATTGTCAAAATGTTTGTCGTTATAAATGTTATGAAAACAAACATGTGTTTTGAGTTCAGGTAAAGCGTGTAAAGTTTCTTCAATGAAAGGCCTTTTTCTACGCTCTATGGCTAAAAAGCATCGTTTTGCACGATGAAATGAATCACCTAAAGTATCAGAAGATACTTTCAGCGGAATTCTAACGCAGAACCGACCGTTTTCTAAACGTGTCGTATTCTTAACAAAATGTTCTTCACAAAGTGCTTCTTCAACTGAATAAGTGGATGACTCATGCTGGCTTATTTCTTCTATTTGCCAAAACAGCGATAACTGAGCTTGTAAGTCATCTAATTGTGAAGATTTGTCATTAGCAATGGTTACAAAATTGCATTTGACAGGTTGATTAAACTTATTAGCTAAACCGGTATTAATTGGGCCACTGACTACCCAACCAAGTCTAGTTTCAAATAAAATAGGCTGGTGATTCCCTAATACGATTCTTTCTGATCCTAGTAAATTCCAGAATACATCAGCTCCTAATATCATGTCTATCGGTGCTGGAGTGTGATAATACGGATCAGCTAAAGGTATATCTGTTGGTATATTTAAATGCATCTGCCTATGAGGCACATTATCGGTAATTGTCGGCAAAACCAAACATAATAAATTATCACAATAAGATTCGCATAGTGACTTAATACGAACACGACACATTTTCTCTACTTGTGACAGTAAATTATTAATGCCTTGTATAGATTTATTAGTATATTTAGATGGTATATTTAATTGCTTAAACAGTTTTTCTGACATTATACACGACGAACTGCCTGAGTCAAGAAGAGCACGTGCAATGTGTTCTTTATTATTATTATCGTAACATCTGATTAAAGCAGTCGACAGAAGAATGTCGGGCAAGTTGCTTGTATGCGAATGTGCAGTAAGATTTGCCGACAGTGCAACTGAGTGAGCGTTAGGGGTGACAGCGCAGTCGTCGGCGCCCGCGGATGGGGACACTTCGGACCGTTCACTACCATTCGAGCGATGCTTTGATTTATTGTTAATATGTTTTGACTTATAATTCGTGTTATGAATCAGCGTATGATGTTTATAATTGCAAACTTTACACCCTGATCGTTTGCAATTTTTAGGATAGTGCCCGCGATGAAAACAGTTATAACAAACTTTATATTTAGGCAAAACTGACATTCTCTCGTCAATGCTCAATGCTAGAAATTGTGGACAAGTACTAAGGTAATGATCTCCATTACATTCCGGACAAAGAAAACTATGAGAAGATGAGTTAATATTATCGCTCAAAGACACCATAGACTTAAGTTTCGCATTATGCTTTGTCGGAATGTCAGGTGTTTTTAGTTTTAGAAAGCTGAGCGCGTTCTAATGTCTCAATAAAGTCTGCACGTTCTTGCATAAACTCCATAAACTGCTTAAAAAGAATGGACTTAGATTTGTCAAGTCGCTTTTATACACTTCCCACTCACGAAATGTCCTTGCATCTAATTTGTGACTAAATAAATGAATTAACAATGTGTCCCAGCTATTAACAGGTTCGCCTAATTTCTCACAAGCTCGAATATGTTTATTAATTTGGTCTATCATAGATTTCAAATTGTTTGATGACTCTTTCATTAGTGGATCGAGGTCAAAAATTGCCGAAACATGGTTTTGAAGCAACAAACGTTTGTTGTCAAACCTACCACATAAAAGATCCCACGCCAGTGAGTAATTTTCAGCACTAAAATCCACTGATTGGATAACATCAGCAGCTGACCCCTCCAATGATGTCTTTAAATAATGAAATTTATTAATTTCGTCGATGTCGTCATCTTTGTGGATTAAACTAATGAAAGTATCCCGAAATGCGAGCCAATTTTCATATGAACCTGAAAATATTGGTAAATTGATAGTGGGCAATTGGGCGACCTTACGCTTTGAACTACTGTTTGTTGTTTTGAAATCATCTTCATCCGATTTCGTAACAGTTAGCCTATTCTTTGCCTGGGCAAATCGTGCATAGTATTCCGATTCAAAAGCAGATCTTTCAATTAATTCTTCATCTAAGTTATCAGATAAACATTCAAGCTGAGTTTGAATATCATTAAATTGGTCAAACAATTCTCCTAACCTATCGACGCGCAATTGTAACTCCAATACCTGGTCGGGGTTCAGTTCCGAATCCGTCAACTGGGATAAGTAGGTCGCAAAATTGTTAATCGAGCTTTACAGCTGCCTCGTTTCCGCCGAAGAACTTTGATGTCGGTCATTTTAGGAGACGAGTGCTGCAGTCCTGCAACTTTACATAAGTAAATTATAATTAAAACACATAAAACTATAGTTAGTAATTACAATATTATGGTGGTAAGTAACAACTCTTGAAATAACACTAACCTTTTACAATGTTAACAATAATAGGTCAGCTTACCATTACCTCAGTACATATTAATCGAGAGTGCTGGGTAAAAATAATTAATAAAATAGCGTTACTCCACCGTCCAATATTATATTATTCTGATTCCTTATTTATCCGGCTCGACATGGACCATGTTTAAGCTTCGGTTTAATCTAATAGTTTTATGTGTAAAATAATAAATAATTTTAGGAGATACAACCATGACATAGATTTTATTAAAGAAAGAATGACAATCATTTTTTATATTCCATTTTTATAAAATAATATATTTCGTAATTCGATGACAAGCAGCCAGTACGTCAGTTTCGATTTAAAAAGTTTTTATTCATATTATGGCTGCAACAATAATAATAACCTAAAGTTTAAAATAACAACAGTAATAAACTATGTTAGATATTATGTTCTCACGTAAACTCGCAGATTAAGATTTTATTTAGGAAAATTAAAACTAATCACTAATGTCACATAATAAAAAACATACCTGTAACGTCTTCACCTACAAATAATAATTATTGCTCCATGCCTTAAATTACTGTTGGATATTTTTTGTGATTTCGTAATATCCAAAATGTTTTGTTTATTTGAAATATTTGCACAATAACATGCATTCAATATGTTATCAGAATTATTATACTTATACAAATATAAAAATTGTATCGCAAAGCCGAAGTTAAGTAAATAAAATTTTCCTATATATAAAAAAAATTCAGGACATATTTCTGGAATATTTATATTGCTCACACAGCAACACTGTCTGAATATCTAGAACGCAGTAGAAAACGGTCGTAAGTAACAGAGTTTTAGAGGGAACATTCAAGATTATGGCGGATCGGTGGTCTGCTATTGTTGATTGTTATTTATTATGAATGTCTAGAATTTACCGCGCGTCGTCATTTTGTCTTTACAAATCCTGATGAAAGAAAGAAAGATGGATTACGAATGAAACTTTTGTTTTTACTAGATTTGATTTAAGTAATAAGTATTTATTTTTCATACATTTAATTTAATGATGCATTTAAACATTGAAAAGATATACTTTAAAAATGTATAATTATGTGTACTGGATAAGTATTAAGTGACTACATAAAATATTTATGATTACGCGGTTTTTTTTAAATGCATCTTCACTTTATCATTTCTACGACAAATACCTTCTTATGTATTACTAGCTGCCGCCCACAGCTTCGCCCGCGTGGATTTCGGACTTCAAAAATGGAGGAGGTGCTCAATTTGTCGGGATGTTTTTTTAATGTATGGTGGTATGCTGGTGGTCCGATTGTCCGATCAGGGTCTGATGATGGGATCCTGGTGAAATCGAAGAAAGCATATATCATGATTCAGTATTCACGCGTGATGGCTTATTATTAGCCTATTTCATGTATAACTTTGGTGTTTCTATACCGATTTCTATGATTCTTTTGGATTGAATATTTAATAATGTTAACTTTTTTAATTAGGGATGACTGAGAGTGTTATAAACGTAAGAGTAGACAAATATAATGAGAAAGCTTCGAACTGCTAAGCTATCGGGAGTTACACGTGTTATTGTGAGTCAATCATAAAAGATAGACATATGCTGTCGTGGGATATTTTTTTATATAATTTTAAGGAGAACATTTCCGTCATACATGATTTCTGTGTAGCTTTAACCATTAAGGTTGCACACGCGACGGAAGCTTAAAAAATGGAGTAACTTCTCCCGTTTTCCCAACACTTCCCTTCACTGCTCTGCTCCTATTAATTGTAGCGTGATGAAAAGTATAGTATAACCAGCTTAGGAGTATGAAAAATAATTATACCAAGTTTCGATAAAATCCGTTGAGTAGTTTTTGTTTCTATAACGGTTATACAGACAGACAGACAGACAGACAGACAAAAAATTTCCTAATTGCATTTTTGGCATCAGTATCGATCCCTAATCACCCCCTGATAGTTATTATTTTGGAAATATAAGTATTTCATGTACAGAATTGACCTCTCTACAGATTTATTATAAGTATAGATAGATTATAGTGGCAGTATGATTTAAATATTTGTGCCTGTTATGCTATCGACATTTTTTAAAACATTTTCACATTTATTTTACTCATTATTTATTCATATTTAAAAGTCATAAACTAATGTGTACCGAAGTAGATTTCTTACATACAAATCTGAGACACGAGAGTTTGCATATGAATGGCTAGATAATTACTATTGCTTGGTCTATTTCTATCACCAAGTACAAGCATTGCACGCGTTATTGGGTTCGGTTATTGTTTTATTGATGTTTTAACCTATTTAAATTTTACATGTGATGTCTCAGGAAGATAGAAGCAATACAGTGCCTACAGCCTTTGCCAGGAGCTTATATTTAGACAAAATTTAACAGCTAAATGTTCGTGAGGGGATCGATAATATTTGCAGGCAATCGTATCATCAGATTAGCAACTTGCTCGTCTCATCTGCAATCCTACTTATCTTTCATGAAAAATCTACTGAACCGATTTGAATGAAACTTTATACCTAGTAATATTGGTTATATATCAAAATAACACATAGGCTACAATTTATAATGATTTTGTATAATTTGGTCATAATATAACGATACATATCAAGTAAGTCGGAAAAAAATATCCCGAAAAACTCCTTCACGCAGACGAAGCCGCAAGCAAAAGCTAGTAATTTATACTTTAAAAAAAACACTTTTTCCCGTGTGATGCATGTGAATTGTTTTTTTTAACTTACAAATAAATAATGGAAAGAGTTCGACTTATTGTTTAAGTATTTATTCTGATTTCTTATGTAGACGCGAATGTTAGACATTGAAATAAAACTATTATTCGAATTTTATCGCGATTTTTTATAATTTTCTCCCGCCGTTTCAAAGGCTGCAGTCTTGCTAAATACCGATAAATAGTTTTATTTTTATTTGTATCTTGACTTCTGAGGTGAACATTATTACAATTGTTAATTAAAAGGCTTGTTCCGGTGAGCTCCCTTTCGAGTACATTCCACGCGCGAAAGCAGAGACCAGAGTCGTTCCCTTTCTAGAATCTTCGAGAATACGTCACGCGTATTGTGCGACGACGGGACGAGGGACGTCTACCGTTTTATGGCACAATAGATTATTCGAGTCAAAATAGCGAATTTTTTTAATCCTGTCAATTGGGGTAAATTGGGATATAGCGCTGTACGATGAAGTAAAATTTTAATTGAGAATAATAAATTTAAATTGAAAATTCTTAAGAATAAATTGTACCCAATAATTGTTCTACAAGAGAGTTGTGTACTTCTGTGATATAAAAAAAAATAAACTGTTTGTAATCGGATAAAATATTATTGCAGTACGTACTTATTTAAATGGCTATAGACTAGCTCCCTATTACATGCCTGGAACTTAATATAATTACGTAAATGTGTGTCAAGGCTCTGCCCACCTTTGTAAAAGGAAAAGCGTGATGCTATGTACGCAAAATTCTTTCTTTCGGAACACCCTTGCATCACAAAAATTCTTCTTACAATCAATGAACCCACGTCTTATCATCTCAGAGACGATTCAGCAGCGACCGGCAAGGCCCGGCCGGCGCAGTGGCGGCAGGCACCGGAAACTAGGCGCTAGCCTACCTTACACTAAATCATTAAATGGTATTGGTTGTGTACTAAATCATTAAAACACATTTACTTACTAACATTTTTGTTTCATTGGAAACCTATTTTAATGCTTCCTTAAAAAATAATATTAAAATAAAAGTACTTATATGTATACTGTATATCTGTTATATTAATAATTATTTGATATTTAGTGGTTTTTTACGGCAGTAATTTTTTTTGTTAAATAATTAAAAAATTATGCTATTAAGTTTTAGTAATAAATTAATGTGAGTGACCGATTAATAAGATATGAACTTATTGTTTTTTTTTCCTACCTTAATGTATGTTTTATATTTTAAATTTAAATGGCAGAGACTAATAAGGCTACGCACAACTCAGTATTAAAATCAGTGAGTGAACAATCAATCATCCCCTATATTTCCACCCTTAGGGTTGTTTTTTTACAATTTTTAGGTACTTACCATACAACCACAATGATATTACAGATGTTACTTATTATTTGAGTGGTTTTGAAAATAAAATGTAATTACCAAGTAGGTATGTAGCGGGTGAAGATGTTCATATTGAGTTGTTTTTAAAATACAAATGCAAAATAAAAACGTCTATAAGTATTGCATTGAAAATACATAATATATTTCTTCAAAATATCATAAGTATCTTTTGTATGTATAGGCACCAGCTCTCGAAATTAAAAATAGTAATTACTTAAGCACCTATAAAATTTTATAAAAGCCTAGCCTAGATGGAATTTGAACGGACTGCCGAGAGGAATGTCCGCAGGTTCAAAAACCACGGGCACACATCACTGACTTTTCTAAAATGACGTGTGTATTCTTTGCGAATTATCGCTTGCTTTAACGGTGAAGGAAAACATCGTGAGGAAACCTGCATACCTAAGAAATTCTCTATAGAATTTTTGAAGGTGTGTGTAGTCTACTGATCCGTACTAGGCCAGCGTGGTAGTCTAAGGCCTAATCCCTCTCAGTAGTAGAGAAGGCCCGTGCCCAATAATATGACAGTATTTAATTCAAGGCTGATATTATTATAACTTTAAACCGTGTTGTTTTCAAGATTACTTTATTACCTTGACTGCAGGATATTATAATATAAGTACGTACACCATAAAATACATTGTAGTGGCCAAAACAAAACACAGTTTAAATTATAACATTGCAGCAAGGGAATTAAGCCATAATGCCTCGTTCCTCAGCCAAAAATTCGCTCGCTGTTTTCAATGTCATAAGTGGTCTTTTTTTAACTTCTTATATAAATTAATTGCACTTTTATTTTTTATTTTTTTTAATCGTTAATTAGTTTAAAATTATAACCAAATGTATTTCAATGCAAGCTGTATACATATTTACATATATATATATATTTATTAATAAACTATAATCATACTAATATTTTAAATGGGAAAAAAAAATATGCGAAAGTTTGTGAGAATGAATGGATGTACATATGTATGTTTGTTCCTCTTTACTAAAAAAACGACTGAACGGATTTGGATGAAACTTTACTATTTCTATTGTTTTTATATTGGTTATACATCAGGATAAAAATACACTACATAGGCTACAATTGATACTGATTTTGTGTAATTTGGTCAGAATATAACGATACATATCAAGTAAGTTGAAAAAAAAATATCCCTTCACTCGGGCGAAGCCACGAGCAAAAGCTAGTATAACACAATATAACAATGTGAAAATCGATGGTGGACCTAATAAAATAATTTAAGAAACAATTATGTATGAAAATATAAAATTAAGTACTATATACTACTTAGTCTGGCCATAAATACTGTTACACTTAATTATAAAAAAATATTACATTTGAATTTCGAATCTGTCATTTTTATACGATTGTTCATTGTGTTTTCTCATTTTGGCGCCAATACATTGTAAAATATTTTGCGATATTAAAATGGTGTGGGGTGATAAAGAGAACCGAATCGCTGTGATAGCATTACACAAAGTAGGTATGGAGCCAAATGCAATTTTTAAAACTCTCCATACACTTGGTATTAGTAAAATGTTTGTGTACCGGGCTATTAATAGGTACAATGAGACCTCCTCTGTTTGTGACAGAAAAGATCTGGCCGTCCACGTAGTGTTCGTACGAAAAAGGTGGTCAAAGCAGTAAGGGAAAGAATTCGAAGAAATCCTGTCCGAAAGCAAAAGATTTTATCTCGGGAAATGAAGATAGCAC
>NC_051117.1:1399953-1419948 GCF_014839805.1 Manduca sexta | reverse complement strand
TGGGAGAGGCCTATGTCCAGCAGTGGACGATTCCCGGCTGAAATCATGATGATGATCTGGTCGATATAAAGAGAAGTTGCTTCCTGTCATTTTGGAGTGTTTGATGAATCCCAAGTATCAACCACTGGTATTGGAGTAATTTACTCGTTAGAATAGAACGTATGGAAATAAAAAATTCTAACCTCTTCGACAGTTGTATTTCAAAGTGTTCCTTTTTTAGCAAATACTAGCTGTAAGTACAACAGGACATGGCAAAGTTAATTATAATTAAATATCTTTATTCATATTACTCGATGTACTACGGTTTGCTTATAAACCCAAAATAGACTTTAATGCCTGTATCTTGAGTGCTGATACCTAAAACTTTAATTTGCCCAACCAAAAACCCACTTTCTCCATTTGGGAATAGAATCCAAAATCACATAATTTCATTATATGGAGGCCATTGAACTCTGCTTTATTGCGTAAAACAAAATGTATAAGTAAATATGTAACTACCCACTCCCCCATGTACTACAAAAAACCTTAAACGACATTCGATAAAATTTCATAACCGACCGACTTGTAAACATCTCCGATATTATTGTCCTCGGACGTGTAGGGTGGATGTGAAAATTTTAGGATAAATCCGGAAACATTCTTGGTTAGTTTTGCTATTATGTTTACTGAATGTAGTGTGGAATTATACAGTTTTATAGAAACAATAAATATGAATATATGTTAGGAATATTGCTGTTATAATGCTAAGTTATGACATAACCTGATCAAAAATAAATAATCTAAATATTATTCTACCAATTTACAGTCTTACTTTAAAACTTGTTTTAGCGTTAATAGGTGGTTAACGTTACATGTAACAGCCCTCCTCGCATCGCATTCAATATAATCATATCGACGGTTGAAGGCCTAATTGTCTTAAGCGACATTTTTTTGCGACACTAAGTTTCATACATATTTAAAATGAGCACTTGTTGCTATATTTTTTTAAACTAGTTATTTTTTTCTAAAAAACATGTCGCTTAAGTCAAGTAGCCTTACAACCGTCGAACTAGTTTTATTACTAAACAATTAACTTGTAGCTATTAATTTGTTTGCTATTTTCCTGATACAGAATTTAATTCAATTTGATAATATTATTTTAAAAATACTCTTCACGTACAGTTAACTTTACTGCTTACCTCATAAACAGTCTCAAATACATTAAAATTACCTTTTATTAATATTTATTTTGTTCGAAACTTGCACTTTATAGTTTTACATCTACGGCTCGAGTAACTTATAGTGTTATTCCCAAGCAGATAAGTATGGTGTCATTTAGTAACACAACTTCAAAATGACCCTGTATAATTGTGAGACTATCCGCACATCACACCCCGCGTGGTCACCCTACCAACCCTCGGTCCATCCATCTCCCGTCCTCGGCCGCAATTTATTTGTCTAACTGGACAATGACAGAACTACGGGCTGTTTTCAATTCGGTTAAATAAAACAAGGCGGTTAATTCCTTCCCATTCTACGTAAGTATAAAAATATGAGTATTTAATACTGGTATTGTATGGGAATTACTAAGGACCATGTTTTTCTATTTTTATCCGACTATGGGATAAAGGTGGGTTATGCTAGGCTGTATTAAAAATTGAAAACTAGTGTTATGAAGATTAAAAACGAAGGACTGAGGGCGATGAACATAGCTGTGTGATTTACTAGTAGTTTATAGTAAAATTACATTTTTAATAAAATTTATTTTGTTCGAAATTTGCCCTTTTTTTACATCTACGGTTGAAATAATTTATTGTTAATTATTTACAAGAAAATATGTATGTGGTACTATTTAGTAGTGCAATATAAATATAACAAATTATACTTCATCATCATCATCAGCTCATTGCAGTCCAATGCTGGCCATAGCCCGATTATACTTAACCCTCCTTTATTAGTATTAGAAACATTTTATAGAAGAATTTGAAAGAAAAAATAAAAATATTGTATTCGTTTTTGAAGCATTCCTTCTTTATAAAAAATAATCTTCAAACAACTACACAATTTTTTTAAGTAGTTTGTCGTTATAAAAACTGTTGAACCGGTTTTTAACAAACTTAGCCCACAAATCTATGTCCAGGATTAATATAGGGCTTTGATCCCGAAAAGTAAGGACCTAGTGAGACTGCAACAGTTCCATAAAAAGTTAAAGTATGATAAAATTTACCTTTTTAAATTTGCTCCAATAACCATCAAACTCAGGTTATTCAAAAAGCTATTTAATGTCAACCTGCTTTTAAGTTGAAAATCAATTGTTACGATGACTTGCTTCAAAATGCTACGACTTTTTATGGTTAATTTGATCAAAGGAAATAAGTGACGTAATAAATATGGAGTCACGGAAGAAAAACATTAGAAAATCCAATTTCGACTTCAACTTATAGTACAACACAGTCAATTATGTTTAAGTATAAAAGCGGCGGTATAATCTGTGGTATAAGGTCGAATTTTAAAAGTATGTGAAGTCTGCACGCACTAGGCCAGCGTAGTGGACTAAGGCTTCAAATTTAAGTATTTAAACCATAATGTTCAGGCCCTAAACTTTAAAATAGGAAGCCTGTACGCAGCAATGAGACAGACATTCCTACAAACTTATAATTGACTCTAATAAATAAAAACTGTATTTATTTGTAATCTGTTAGTTTCCCTATAAAAAAAGACAATAAGAATCATTATTTAACATACAGTCTTTTATAAAAAATTCGCAAAGCGATGCTCAGTCGTAACTTTTTCTTACTCCAAAACTTGAACTTCAAAAACAAAAACGATGAATAAGTTACCAAGCAACACATAGCGAACTTTACATCAGAGCAAATTATAATTATCGAAATCCATTTTTGATAAAAAAACACAGTACCCCACCTTTACAATGATATTTAAACTCAAAACACAATTTTACTCGATCAGCTGTAAGTCAAAACCCGCCATCTTGCCTCTCAAGTAGGTAGGTGCCTTTAAACTAGGAACCCGTGATGTTTTTGACAGCTATTTAAGCAATTCTTAACCACCTCTTAACGCTAAAACAAGTTTATAAGTAAGACTGATAATGATTGTCATTTTATTCTATGTTGCTTGTTTTAGCAATATTCTTGTTTATTGTGAGATGCGGTATTTTATCAAAAGTAACCTAAAATATACAACTTGCACTACAAATACTTTATGTAAGTCATACTTATGCCTTCACACTGTAGATCGCCAACTAAATCAAGTTTTTTTATCCAATTAAATATGATCACACTAATTATATTAATTGAATATTAGTATTTATATCGACGGTTAAAGGCTAATCGGATTAAACGTCAATTTTTTGAGTCAATTTAAAATCAACACTTTTTTCTATGTTTTTTTAAACCAAATTTTTTTTTTTCGAATAATAAAGACGGTTAAAACAAGTAGCATTTCAACCGACGATATACTTTAAATTTCAAACATGCATTCAATATTCTACAAATGTCCGCTGAAATATCTATATCTTGATCAAATATAAACAGATCTTAGCTTGTACTATTACGATCATTATAAGACAATATTTTTACAGAAACATTAAGTGACGCAGTAAGTGTACGAAAAACAGAAGACAAATAATTCAAATAACAATGACACGTTCCCCATTAATTAATCCACATAACTTATATCGCAAGCACAGTACGCTATTGATTTTTTCGCTGGCCACCCCACGCTCCTCGCGAAATTATAGAAATCCAACAAAAGCATCCGAGAGCCGAAACTGGCAAGAAAACTAATAACCGGACTTACACCGCCCCACACACACTACACCCGCACGCGTGGACCTTAGGGTTGCCGACCAACACAATTAAAACTATAATTAAAATGAGCTTAGTGGAAGTTTTTTCGCAATTTTCACATTTTATATAGTTATAAAAAGTAGAAAAATAAAATATTAGTGAAACTTCACAAACGGTGATCTTTCTGTGGTGTTTTTATTGTAATTTTAGTGTAAGCACGTATGATTATAACTAAAAGATTTAAAAACTAGAATTGATAAGTATTTTTGTATTGCGTTTCGCATATTCCAACATAATTGTAATGACAAAATGTATAAGCTTTATCTGAAGTATATATTCGATCCGAATGATGATTGTGACAATATACTTTGAATGTAATTTAAGGGAAACTAACACAGATAAGTAAAATAAATGCTTAATTGAATATCATTGTACGAAAGTAAACAAAAGTTGATCTTACAAGCATTTCTAGATTGTATAAACTGAGATAAACTTAAAACAAATATTTGAAATTCAGAATATTGTATTTGTTTTATAAGACAAACTACTTTAATAAATTCAAAGGGTGTAAGAGCGGATTAAACAGTTTGATTTTAGTACATGAATGACTTTAACTTAGTAACAGTAAGAATATAACTTACCGCATAAAAGGCCACATAACTATTTCGAAAAAAGATCGTTCAAATAATAATTTAAATCATCAAAAGCACATTTCCATTAACAAGAGACAACCCTAACACACACGCACACGCACCCGCAACTCTAATTATATACGTCTACGAAGAAAATAAAGATTGGGGAAAAATTTTAGAAGAAACAAGTGTGTTGGACGCGGGGTGTGGGGCGCTGACCACCACCCCGTCATTAGGACCCTGCCCGACTTCGGGGCTAGTTCCCCTGGATGTTTAATAATATGAAGAATTGGAGATAATTTGCGAGAAACTAAATAAGAAAGCCGGACGAAAATTGAAAGGTCGTAGAGCGAGAGGGGAGATGTTGCCGTCCCTTTCTGTCGGAAGCGACATTACTGCGAGATGGATATAAGTAAATAATATCTTATGTATGAGGATCAGGGCTTTAATGATGGGCAGAGACGGAGCTCGATTTGAGGCTTGTGTTTGTAATTCTAGTGTTAGTTCCTAGCTTAGTAAAATACGTGTCGGCGGCGGCTCGTGTTTTTTACGCTACTACGTGAATGAAAGGATCAATGTATTCGTAGCCATTTGGAGGACTCGTGGATACTCGCCTTCTTTCAATGCTTCACAATGCTCGTATTTTCATTGCGTGTTGGAATTCAACTTTACTTGAATTACGTTATGTATCTCTGTGGAGATTTAGTTACAGTGACCTTCAAAATATGTTCTAGACCTAAAATCCTCGCGAATGATGAAATCTATATTAGTGGTGTCCAGGTCATCTAAAACCTTTTACCCAGAGACCGAAGACTCCATCGCCAGCTTTCTATCTCTAATAATGCCAATGCGTGTAAAGATGATAAACAGCTGTAGATAAAGTTCAATTTCGCATCAGTCTCTTGTCAGTCTATCTGTTTAGGTATTATCTATTTCTATCAACAGAAGATACAAGCATTTGAAGGATTTATTTATTTATTTAATACACCAATAGTATACAGGGTCATTTCGACAAAATAAATATGAATAGAAAGTAATTTTAATTTTACGCGCCCTAATGCCACTACTACTCTAAGAGAATTCTTCGTAGCGACAACATCATACTTTCAGTCAGAAATACACTCACACACACGCCATGTTCGCATTAAACTACAACATGATCAACAAATCAGAAAACTATAACCAGGATGTTTGGCGAAAATATTCGTTACTTATGGATGATTTTTGGCACAATAGGTGAAGATGAGTATGTGGTTTTATTTAGTACCGCAATATCAAAATTACACTGTATATTGACACACACACTTCTATGTTGATTATGACAGGGTTGTTATAACGTTATATTCTGATATATACCTATAACAGGCATTTACAACTTTCTCCATATCAAGTAGTAGAAGCAAAATTTATGTTATTTACTTTGATGGAAGATTATAAATCAATCTGCAGAAGAAAATGAGTGTTTAAGGCGATACCTCAAGGTCCATTTTCATACATTTTGTTTCGCCTTTAATCTGGGTAACTAAACAAGTATTGGCAAGTAAAGAATTTAAATTCACGTCTAGTTAGTGATTAGTTCTCGCAGTTGAAAGAAAAATGTAAAAATAATTAATAATCATGGATATTTCTGCCTTTAAAATTTCGTCATATTAAATTTTAAAGGCCGAAATATCCATGATTATTAATTATTTTTACATTTTTCTTTCAACTGCGAGAACTAATCACTAACTAGACGTGAATTTAAATTCTTTACTTGCCAATACTTGTTTAGTTACCCAGATTAAAGCCGAAACAAAATGTATGAAAATGGACCTTGAGGTATCGCCTTAAGTAGCATTGCAAGCCCCTCTTTAGACGAACAAACGTTAATGCTGAGGACATTATGATATTGTAATTAAACTAGTTTACGGACTTTATCACGGTTTTCTATATTATAATTTTCTACCGATGTTTTTTACTCTATACAAAACTAAAAATATAAAATCCAGAAGAATGGTTTTATTTCAAAGTCTAACATTCGCGTAAACATAATAATTCATTGTGATCTTGTTTAGTAGATCTATACTTATGTTATGGGATGAAATGATCTGCATTGTGGAGCATCACAAAGTAAACTACATCTACCTAAACATAATTATGATATTAACATACTTAGTGACCCTCTAGCGCAATGACTTCACTGAACGAGACTTAAAAGTGTTCACCATTCGCTTACCATCAGTTCTCCCGTTTGCTTATTAAAACATCAAAATTACAAAGTAAACATATCAGCGGTTCGTGCTAATATATCAGATTTATTACATACTACTTACTCCACTGCAGTGCACGGGCTCCTCTACTACTAAAAGGGATTAGGCATTTGTCCACTATGCTGGCCTAGTGCGGACTGGTAGACAACACACCCTCAAAATTCTTATAGGGAACTTCTCAGATAAGGTTTGTCTGCACTGAAATAAACAAAGGGTTTACTTGATTGTAGATAAATAACAAAAAACTGAAAGCGAAGTGACTGTACGTTTTAAAGTTTTAAATTTGTGCAGATACTTTTGTGTCTGACTGTACCTACTTCGTTCTGTTCTACAGCTTCCACGAAAAATAAATGGTTTCGTTCTTTTCAATGTTTGAGTATTGTTTATGAGTTGCCGTTTACCATCAGCCAAACGACTTGTTCATTTCGACATTTATTTTAAAGGATTCCTACCTAAATAAAATGTATTTGTCAATACGAGTGTAAACATCACACCAACCCATCCGGGTAGTATTGATTAACTTTACACTCGAATTTGTAGATGCTGTACAAAATCAACACATTGATGTGTAGATTGATTGATTGATTGCTGTACAAAATCTACACATAGTATAACAATCTGTACAGCTTATATACTTTTGCACACAGTCGCGCTTGCAAAACTGTTCCTAGAATAAAAAAATACGTGATAGCAAGCAAAGAGAATGTATGCTACATTATCGCTTCCCTTTTGTAAAAAAGTTTTTGTATCGGAACCATAGTTCCTAGATAAAGTCGGTAAAATTATTTTAATTTACTATATCTAATAAGGAAAGGCAGGATGACTTTTGTATATATATTTCTACTGGAATACTTCAACTATCTTCTAGAAAAATGTGTAGCCTCCTTGCAAAATGCAGTTGCGTTTCATTTTGTGAAATTTTCCAAAGTGCTAATAACCTTGTCAACCCAATCCCATTTTTTTAACGCCAATATGTAACTGAGTATTAGTCTTTGGCATCATCATTCGGAACTATGGATGTAGCCAGGGGGGTAAGGGCGGTCGGAACTCACCCTAGAAATGTCTCTGCTCACCCTAAAGCTTTATGCTTACTGGGGCCTTGCGTGGTGCAAGTCTTTCGTTAATTCGGTTTGCTTCCTTTTGATCTTGCCAGCTATGTCTTTCAAGAGAAATTCTGTAGGTATGCCAATAGACGGAATGCTTATTAGTAGCCTTGTTGCACTTCTGCGTACCCTTTCGAAGATAGATGTAGATATATAAATTATCTTTTTTGTTTTACTGTAACTTTATTTGGTATAATTTATGGTTTAGATATCAGGTATATGAAAGTTTAATTATATAAAAAAAAAACTTTAATTTCGAATTAACCTTTATGTCCTTTGTACAATCTAACATCAACTTTGTACATAAATAACACAAGGTTGATATTGCTTTGCTTAAAATGGGCAAATATTTTGACGAATATGCCAAATTCACCGCTCAAACAAGTCATGTAAAAGCTCATAACATTTCGCCCGACCCGGATATAAGACTGTAGACGTCATATTCATATCCCACATACCAAAAAGGTCAAACAAACATATTTTTCAAAATAAATATGAATAATTATTGCCGCAATTTACTCTCGGTTAGTTCTCAATTTTATTTACAACTTTTTCAGTATAACCGCAAGGATCAAAGGTCATCGAACCTGTGACTTGTGTGGTCGAAGAGAAAATTCTCGAAGGAGGTCGACTTAGGAGTCCGCATAATGTGCTGCTAATTAAATTTCAACCGCAATTTATTATATACAATTATTATTTTATTGTTAAAAGAAACCGCATACGTTTATTTTTTTGTTTAAAACGATGACCCGGATATTAAAACCATATCGTCGGTTGAGAGGGAAAAAGGCTTAAACGACATTTCTTTTCGAAAAAATTGAAATAGATTAAAAAACATAGAAAAAAGTGCTGATTTAAAATATGTATGAAAGTTTGTGTCGCAAAAATGTCGTTTAGGTCAATTAGTCTTTCAACCGATATGTAATTAAAGTGTATAAAAAACATTGGCTTCATAATTAACATTAGAATGTTGACTGGAATAAAAATATTTATTACATAGAAAAAAATACTGTTTTTACAATACGTTAAACGTTTAGAATTTTTGTTTTTGTGTGGACACGAGCAGGACTTGTCTAATGGTTATTAGAGTACGGTTGATAATATCGACTGGCGAGGGACGCCTGCCTACCTAACTTAGTGATGACTACCCAAAGAAGAAAGGCAGAAAGAAACTCCGTGCTTACTTTTACCACTACTTTTATTACTAACAAGCTATTGCTCACGGCTTCGCCCGCGTGAAGGAGTTTTCCGGGTTCAAAGTCCCACTGTATATTTTCCTGGGGTAGAAAGTAGCCTATAACCTTCCCAGACTCTTAAACTATCTCCATAACAAATTTCATAAAAATCCGTTTAGTAGATTTTGAAAAATCGATAACATACAGACAAACAGAAAAGGTTTGTTTTATAATATGTATTTAAAAAAAATACTTGAATATATTGTCAATTACGATATATGGTCGAAACAGATTCAACAAGTTATGGATGCATAAATTAGGCCCGTATAACATACTACTATTCTGTATTCTGTCCCCTACTCTTTTGGGGTAACGTGCGCTTACGCATGTAATCACGACATGTCCTCTTCCTATAGCCAAATTCCATGTATAATAAATCAGTTACGTGTCATTCGGAAACCACAGAAATTATTCACATACTACGTGTCGGTACAAACGGTAATACCGGTAAATCGACAAATTTGGCAACACAACGAACTGGAAACAACACACTATGATTAATTGTTTATTAAAATCAACCCGACTTAATAAGTAATCGATTATATAACATTACTAACATATAAAAAAGCGGCGATAGCCTAGTTGGTTGTGAAACGGACTGCCGAGACGTATGTCCTCAGGTTCAAATCCCAAGAGAACACACCTTTAACTTTTCTAAAAAAATTATGTGTGTATTCTTTGTGAATTATCGCTTGCTTTAGCGGTGAAGAATAACATCTCGAGGAAACCTGCATACCTGAGAAATTCCCTATAACAAATTTTCGAGGGTGTGTGAAGTCTACCAATCCGCACTAGGGCAATATGGTGGACTAAGGCCTAATCCCTCTCAGTAGTAGAGGAGGCCCGTGCCCAGCAGTGGGATAGTATATAATACAAAGCTCATATTATTATTATTAACATAATTTATATTTCAATGTGGGCATCATACATAGTTATTTGACGTCATGTTTTTTAATCGAAACCCAAAAGACCGGCTGCCAGATGTCAAAACACTGTGAGCTCATTCTACGTAGTTTGGACCACCAACAGGTAAAATTTAAAAAAAAATGTATAATTGTAACATGTAGGTAGATATTGCAACTTTGACTTTGCGAAAGACCAACATCTCAATCCGCCCCGTGACCACGAAGGCAGACAGAAGGTACATGGACAACTGTGTGAACCTATATGGATTCCTCTTGAAGTATTTAACTCTATAAATGACCCTATACACGCGAAAGTGTATTAACCGTTGAACTGATTTAGATGAAATTTTGCATATAACTAAACAAAATCCTGAGGAGATACTTGTTTTCAAAAAGTATTACTATTATTGTAGTACATTCACGCGGGCGGAGCTATTGACAAGTCGTTCGTGGTACACATAATCGTACGACATGCTAATCGTGGTGAAAATCATACAAACTCGCCATTTTAATTCACATAAATGTCTAAAGAGAATTATAACTCTAATGGACTAAACCCAAACCAATTTTGGAAAATACCATCATTATCTAAAATTAATCTCAACACCAAAATACATTTGCCATGTTATTTATATCGACACAAGCCACATTATTTATTTATATAATTAGAAATCTTGCGGTTTTGAACAATAAAAAAAGATTTAATCTGCGGTTAAAAGTTGCGCGTGCGCATACTTGCAAAGTATCAAAATTGTTTCGTAGAAAACACGTGAGTTGGATATATTGTGAACAATAAAATATTTCAACAATGATATCATAGCAAAGAAAACCTTCGTCAAAAAGTAAAAATACAAAGAATAGTCAAAAAAGATATATAAAAAATTCTGCAGAACTAAAATTGACACTTTGATATTGAACTCTACAACTTCTTATATTGAGTTCAATTTAAGAAAAGATATCAAGGTATTAATATATTTTATACGATAATTAAGTTGGTATAAATAAGATATTAGTCTTAACTAAAGCTATCTTCAGATACGTTGATGATAAAAAAATAGCTTTAGCTATTCAACCTTATTATTCAGTCAGTCATCGATAGTTAAGGAAGCCCTTGTTTTAGTGGCAAAAAAAATGTGATAAATTATACTAAAACCGGAAACTTCCCATAAATGAAGTTTGAAGTATGGGAAAACCAAACGCGTGAACAAGCTTGGTGAAAGTAAACCTAAACCTGTTGTAAATAACAATGTTATTGCAAAACTAGAACGTACTGCTGTGATACTAAAGCTTTTTATAAAGAAACGAGAAGCTCGGTTGATGCCAAGTAATATTGACCCATAAACACTCATTAAATCACAAGAATCATAAATACGTTAACAGCATCACACTAAAGGATTAGGGATTTGAGAAGGGAAGGTGCTCCCCGTCCCAGGTGACAATGAAATCCCTCCAAAGTAAAAAGGTCTGAAATACTTTGGAAAAAAGAATGGAACAGTAGACCTAAAAAGCGTATCCAGGCTCTTCACTGTCGAAATGACGAAATTGAAATAAACGAAAATGAAGAAAAATCAAGAAGTATACAATAATTCACAAAATTATCTATTACTGTCGCTCTCATTGAAAGATATGTATCTAGTTTCTTCGGTTCTATTTGACTCATAATGACCGAATATTATATTTTTAATTATAGTATAGAGTAAGGGTATCAATTTTATATACTAAACGAATGATATGACCGTGCTTCTAGTGTGATTTAGTTTTGTCTTTTCAGAAGTCAGTGAGCTTGCGAATCGAAAATATCTCCATCTTTCTCCCATTACTCATTCTTCTCTTTAAAAATAAAAGCTTCTTCACAATTGATCTAGCCTTGTATATTTTTGATAAATAACCCACTTCCCTATTCGCCTCTTTCTATAAATACTGAAATTTGAATTCTATTAAATGCACACAAGTTTCATTCTTGGAAATTATCGAGCCTATTGTCAAAGTTCAATTTAAGATGAAGGTTAAACCAAGTTTATAAGGAATTGTATAACAGTATTAAAATAAAACTACTAACTTTCTCTGTACTTTGATTCCAGTTTTGAGAAATTCTTATCACTACATAGTATAAAACAAAGTCGCTTTGTCTGTCCCTATGTATGCTTAAGTCTTTAAAACTACGCAATGGATTTTGATGCGGTTTTTTTTTAATAGATAGAGTGATTCAAGAGGAAGGTTTATATGTATAATAATAACATCCATTAAATAGTGGAGAAATACTGTTATTTTGTTATGTTATACCCGTGCGAAGCCAGAGCGGGCCGCTATGTTTTTATATACAACGTTCACATTTTTTCTGTAGTGTATTTAGTATCAGCATTGCACCCGTGCGAAGCCGGGGCGGGTCGCTAGTTAATAAATATTTACTATAACCCAATATTCTTGATGGGACATCAAAGTTAGAGGTATGTCCTGCGTTGCTGGTAGTAGGATATATTCTGTATCCGCCCGGCTAGCGACCACTGTATACAATGTGTAAATCCCGCCATAGTGATTCACATATATCATATATTTTTTTGTTTGTTTTTGTATATTTTGGTGTACTTCCCTGGTTCTGTTATTGTTGTGTACAGTTTTCACATAAATAAATGATTTCTTTATTTCTTTCTTATATGTGACGCGGTCCGGGATCAGTCTGTGTTCAAACAGGCCGGCATAATTGTGTCGACTGACGAGGCATAACCATCTTTTATCAGTTGATACTCTATCTGAAGCCCTACCCTCAGACTCAGTGGGTTTACTTTGCCATTTGTACTCACTATTGATCATCATCAGCTGATGAGTATTGCCGAGCATCAAAACTCACAATGAATAAACAACTCATCGAGGCAATAATGTGCGCCGTGCCTAACAATGAATTATAAAAAACTACATGCCTCCTGGCCCTGATTCCATGTCACACGTAATTTTGACAGGCCGTAGTAAGTACGTAACGCACCGAGTCCCGTTTAAGACAATAGAAATTGGTATACTGAATACTATTCCACGCTAATTTCACGAAGATAATACGGTCGTGTTACCAGTTTACACTGTCGTAGAGAATAAGCCTCCTGCACTACTGGTCACCTTGAGAAGTTAGATGCTAACTCTCAGCATGGGCAGTAATTCCATTGCCCTAATGATAAGACTATAAACTAGTTTCTGATATTTTAGGGAACCAACGTGTGGTCGTTATCTAGTCGATTGCAAACAGGATCCAAATCCATTCCTCGTCACATTGAGAAGTTAGATGCTAAGTCTCAACATGGGCAGAAATTCCATTGCCCTAGTGAAAAGACTATAAACGACTTACTGTTCCTTCAGGGAACCATCGTAGAGTCGCTATTTAGACTACAAATAAGATCGAAATTACAACGACTCTACATCAAAATGTCGCCAAAACCCGTCGATATCTGGCAAGGAAGTTCGCTAAATACAAATGAATATTTTCATCCCCACAATTTTTCCTGTAGCCAATAGTTCGCGCACACGTACGAGATTCCAATCGTGTGCGTCTGTTCAAATGACTGGGGGGCGGGGGGTGGGGGGGGTCCCCGGAGGGTGTGGGTCGGGTGCTCGAACACTGTTAAACTAATTATTGTGAGCCACCGAGGGGGGGTGAGCATTTTTCTACAAACCAACATATACGTATATATCGTTTGCGAGATTAATATTTTGCAATATATTGTGCGTGTTACGTTTATTAGTGTGTTAGTTTGGCACGCGGATATGCTCGCTTGTTTCATTTGGGCCTGTCTCAATATCCAAGTAGTATCCGCCCGTTAGTGTACTATAATAGTAACCATATTATGATTACGTTTAAGTTGAAAGCATGATTTTGATATTTTTTGCAATTCACGCAGTGTGCTACAATTAATAAGGCTAATTGTCTTAAGCGACATTTCATACATATTTTTAATTAGCACTTTTTTCTATGTCTTATTAACCTAGCTAAAAATTTTCGACAAAAAATGTCGCTTATGTCATTTGGCCTTTTAACCGTCAATGAGTGTTTGTAAAAATGCGTCGCATAATGTAAATATATAACACTATTAGGTGCTAAGTTTCTTCTCCCCCAAGCATCAATCTACGATCACAAATTCTAAGCGACCTCCTTGCCCTTCTTGCTTGATTAAGCCGTACCATATTTTGATATAGAAAAATATGTACACCATACTATATGAAGTTATAAGGTTTTACCATAAAAGCTGTTACATCAGCATCCAAATGACTGCAGAATCCAATGCCCTACTTCTCATACCCCCAATAATAGGCTCGGTATCGTTCGATGTAATAAAATTGCAATATTATTTTATTATTGAGTGGACAAGCCCAGGCGACGTCCGACATTCCTTATCATATATCCTATATACGGAGTTATGTATATTTCTTTAGCGACTAAGCAAAATATCTGACATATATTTCTTCTTACGTATAAAATTAGTTTGAAAATTAGTATGAAGTGGGACTTCATAATTAACCATTTTTTTTATTATTGTTGAATGAAATTACGTATTCTTGAAACGGAAGATATAAACAATGTAATTAAATTAAAATATTAAACGTAAAACCGTTATATTACATAACGTTGTTGTTTTTTTTTGTAATCGCTTTGAATGACGAGATGAGCTTGCCGTTCGCCTGATGGTAAGCGATACGACCGATAAACAGTAGAAACACTATCCAACACCTTGAATTACAAAGTGTTAGGTATTCCACTGCGCTCGCCATCCTGAGACACGAGATGTTAAGAGTTATTATGTCCAGCAGTTACACTGTTTGTCAGTCATTGCCTGTTTTATGATAAGGGAAAATAATATGAGGAAACCTACTAAACAATATAGTATTAATTTTAACGAAAACTAATTAAAAACATGTATTACGCAATTGGAAGCGTGGTCGATGATTAATTCCTTTGCATAGTTCAAGACTATTCCAACAAAATGATGCACTGACTGGTGAGTAAGCTATTCATCATTCTACATATTGCTATACTTAACAGCTTTGACTTGGGCCATTGCTGAGACGTCGTGCTCCATTTCAATGATAGCTAGGTAATTCAGGTTCAACATAGTCTCAAGTGCAAAAAAGGACCTCTCGGCTCCAGTATATGTAAAGTCCCCCATGCTTAAGCGATGCGAGCACACAGGCTGTAAAAAAACTGGTCCCCAAAAAACTTTTAGCTAATTATACTTTGTTAGTTATCACAGGGTAGTGAGCTAAAAAAAAATTCCCTGCTTGGAGGCCTATTACTACCCTTGCTCTATTTATAATGAAACTCGTCTCCACAGTTTACTAGGTCTTGTTCACGTAACTAAAGGTAAACTTGAACTCCCAAAGTCATCGTTTGAAATATCCAAGCCAATTCTTACTAATTCTTCCTTTCCTTCTACCTAAATACTCAAAGTTATACACGCCTTGCCTTTCGGATTCTTGAAACTTATACATTATTCTATAGATGAATGTTCGCCATTTTTCCTACGACCTTAAATACATTGTTCTATATATCAGGAAAAATCCAGTCATTAAATTCTTGAAATCGATTTATTACATACTTTATTTAACAATCATTCATACTTGTACACGCATTATGGCATTCTTTTTACTTTACTTATATTATTAGATCTGTTTTATTGTGGCTTGACAAAGTGGCTTCACTGCACCTGATGTTAAGCGCTAAGCGACTCACAGTCCTTAATAAAAAAAGAAGAATAAACAATACAAAGTGAATCTCATAGAAAGTGCCGGCCAAAGATACAAGCATCTCTGGACGGTCGGCACAGTCATGCCGGCCTGCATAATTGCTTCTTCACGCTCCGCTCCATGTTTGTTAGAAGTAAACACAATAACAGCTGAAGGGATTTGAATGAAATTTTACACATTAATAGACAATATCCTGGATTAACATATAGGATACTTCTTATCCTGCTAATTTGCTCCTGTGGAAAATATTTGAGTTTTTTATCTAATTCATTAAGTAGATAACGCTGAAGTAAATATGGCGTTATAGATCTCTACAGTATTTCTATAGCAATAAAGGCTTTTCACGCGGGTGAAGCCGCGAGCAACACCAGTCAATATAGATTAACTGGTCTTTAATGCGGTTTTATATATAGGGGAATCCATGCTACCGATCATTAAAGATTATACAATGTAAATACGTATTCTTATACTGAAATGGTTATGCAGAGATAATGAGTACTTCTTAAAGATTATACACTCACGCTCTTACGTCCGAAGGTTAGGCAGAGAAAAATCTAGTCCAATTAACATTGTCTCACATATCCAAACTCGTGCAACTTAGACGTCACGCATACGCTGCTAATAAACACTACACTACTATGAAATTGACAGTTGAGAAAGAAACTAAAAAAAACGTCAGATTTTACAGTGATAGTGTTTCTCGGCAATAAGTCACAGCGTCTGTGCGGTGCCTTATTTTTGACTAGAACACAAATCTAACCCACATCCTCATGATTCACAGCATAGCTACCACTAGTACTAGATGATTCAATTATAAATACAACATACGAACAGACAGAAATGGGGACTTTGCTTTATAATACGTATAGATTGCAACCGTAACAGTGATAATGACCTGCTTCCAGCGGATTTCCCTCGAACAAAACCTCTAAAATGCGTAACGTTACAGTATTTAGCGCGGCTCCTCAGTACATTACAACTATTATATAATTACTAGTTACAGCCAGTTTTTTATGACTAGCAAAAGTAACCGCTCAAGTAAAACCCATAAGAATTGTCATAATAAAAGCATGATAATATTTTGATAGAAATAGCAGGACCACGCTGGATGCAGCCATACCTTAACAGGTTCATCTGGTAATCATTATGGAGGCCTGTGTTCAGCAGTGGACATCATGATGATATTGATGAAGCGGCGTAATTTAGGCAAAAGTATGTGTTTACTGATACTAAAATAAACTAAAGATTATTTATCCTACTTCATACAATGTATCATTTTTTCTACATATCCAAAGTCGAGGCGCGTTCTCTCTTAACTCCCACGGGAACTTCGCCAAACCGCAGGATATCAGCTATCCATATCGTCGGTTAAAGGCTAATTGTCTTAAGCGACATTTTTTACGACACCAAGTTTCATATATATTTAAAATCAGCAATTTTTTAATGTTGTTTGACATTAGTCGAAAATAACACCGTTTTCGCCCCTGAGGATGACCTACTTAATAGGTCGAAACTGGTAGGCGATTGCGACTACTTTAGTACGTGAGTAAAACCGTGTTGTTTTCGACTCATTTAATATGTCTCGAGTAAGTTTTAAAAATATTATTTTTTTAACATGGTTACAATTTTTCGACAAAAAATGTTGCTTAAATCAATACGCCTTTAAATCGTCGATGTGTACCTATTAGGACAAATAAATAAACCCGAATAAATAAACCTTTTTATATTCGTGCAGTGAGCCCACAGCACCTGATGGTAAGTGGAATGGAGTCCAATAAAATGTCGACTGACGAGAGATGATTAGTCCTTGACAGTCGACACTATGCTTTTGGATATACCCAGGCTGATCCCGGAACGCGACGCATTTACTTGCGACTCTATGGCGGGTATTACCGCCTTGTGTGGTGGTCGTTATCTCGGCAGATATGAAATATATCATACCACCAGCAAACTAATGCCTTGGATGCAATTTGGCACACTGATGGCGCTAGGCATTAGCCTGTTTAAACTGCATAGAGAGCTTTTATCGATGAAACTCCTTTCACGATGTTTATTGTTTGTACAATTAAATCTGGCAAGACGAATGTCCGCAAGTTCAAAACGCAAACACACCTCTTACTTTTCGAAGTTATGGATGTATTGTTTAGCAATTATCGTTCGCTTTAACCGTGAAAAATATCATCGCGAGGCAACCTACATACCTGAGAATTCTCTATAAGAATATCGAAGATATGTCAAGTCTCAGCATTACGCCAGCGTGGTTGACTAAGGCGTTAATTCTCTAATTTCAGGAAACCCGTGGCGAGGTGTTTGCAGCATATACATGGCTGATATTACTAATTATTATACAACTATATGATAATAGGTGTAAACCGCTTGCCTAATGGTAACTGCCCGTAAACAATGACTGTCTCCCAGAATTTTGTATTATATGACTGTACGCTAGTCATCCTGTTGACGATGTTGACTCATACAACCAATAATTACATTAACCACAGTGTCCTTCGATTCGTTACACTATTGCTTGTACCTGCTGCTTCCTGGCAGAAATTAGTTAGTGCATTGATCCTTTTTTAAAGGACTATTTAAATAATAATAATAATAAATCTTTATTTGGAATAAATGAAATTATGAAAGTGTTAATTAAAGATTTGTATAGGAGATGTAAATGGCTTGTACGTAAAGGAGCTGCTCTGAGTCAAATTATAGCCTAGAAATTCTAGCACAAAAATCCGTATATGATATACCTAATACACAAGATATTGAACCTTCAAAAATTCATAATAAACTAATCAGAATAATTCTTCGACGGAGGAGAATGGGGCATAACAACGATTATATAAAACATTGAAAATGTAATTTACCAAAATATACAAATCCCACCTTTATTCCCGAAGGCGTAGGAAGAGCTGCAGCCAGTGTTCCCAATATCGCCATGTGTGTTTTTATATTGGGAACAAATTCTAAACTCCGATCAGTAAAATAGCAGAAAAATCCGAGATAACTTTGCGCGATCCTGGATTCGAACCCTAGACTACAGAGTCCTGTCGTACACGCAATACAACTACGCCACCGAGGGAGTCGATAAAGTAGCTTGGCACGAGGAATTCTTTGAATGAAGTCGAGAGAGTGTGCCCACTGCCACTGCGGAACTTAAGGTTGGCATGACGGCAAAAGCCCTCTAGTGGGGGGCCCCACCCGAGAGATAGAAGACCAATATGCCTGGTCACCTTCACGTTCAAGCTATTTTAAACATAGCATTTGCTAACAAAAATAATCATATTGTAAATTAAAAAAAGGTTTTGCACTGGCGAGGGGCCCCATTCTATGAATTCGTCACGGGCCTCCACGTCTGTAGTTATGTCTACTGCTGGGCACGGGTCTCCTCTACTAGCGAGGATTAGACCTTAGTCCAACACGCTGGTACCTATCATACGGGTGTATATGTTTCTTTAAATAAAATCTGCGCATTGCGTTCAACAATATCTAATTAGATGATATATCTTGAAAAGGTATTCGAAATGGTTAGACTTTATATGATAATATGTAATATTATTTTTATCAACAGAATCTAGACTCCGTTAAATGTAACCTTGTTATATTAATCAACATCACTCCATAAAAAGACATTAGCGCTATCTATTTAAAAATTAAAAAACAACAATTATTTCTCACGGGAACAATACACCGGGATAATAAGTAGCCTTTGTCCTTATTCCAGACATGATCACAAATTTCATCCAAATCCGTTCAGCTATTTCTGCATTTACTCCTAACGAATCAAATCGAAGCTTTATTGTGTGATTCTTGGTACAATGTTTACAATTTCATAAACTTTTGCATTTATTTATTAGGTAAAAAAAGGCTAAAAATCATTATATTTTACATATATTTATGAAGACTACGTCATATAACTACACAGTAATCATTATTTACTGTGTCTATAGACTAGTTCAAAAGAAATCGTCATATTTACAATATGATAAGGATTGACCCGACGTTATCAGGGGACGCTCAAAATAATAAATACCAGGTATATTATAATTTATAAGAATACTACGCTAACACACACGTATTCATAACTTTCATACTAAAGGGTAGGCAGCCGCGCAACTAATGTGCTCACATTTCGCCGAATCTATTCCGTCCTATGATGAATGGGCGACCTTATTCTCATATAACTAACAAACACGGATGCATATATTAAATGACTGAGTTCGGAAGTAATAAGATACGTTGACTTGAGAGACACACTTATTCCAGTTATTTCGCTTTTATAACTAAATTACTGAAACGATCTTAAAAATATTTCTATGCAACCAATCTGGGAGTATATACTATCAAAAAAAAATCCAAATCGCT
>NC_051117.1:1359045-1399453 GCF_014839805.1 Manduca sexta | reverse complement strand
GGCCAGTATTAGAATCTTTTATGGTCTGCATGCAATATTTCTAAACATTTACTGACTTAATTACGAAATTATTACATTACCATTTAGAATAATTTCCAATTTTAGGACTGTGGAATCAATATGTCACGTTATTGACTGATTCAATTACCTTGCCATATACTTCTTTTTTCAACTTTTTTATCGACTTGATTTTCAACACTGCGTAGTCTCCAAATTTTCCACAATACCTAACGAAGGTTTATCGATTACTGTCTGTTATATTATACAAACCTGTGTAAATATTACACGAATTATATATTTATAAATCACGAACAATAAAACAGGAAAATTAAATAATTGTTAATACATTTGTATGAATTACGTGATCTTTTGTGTAACCATCTGTTGTAAGAAAACGTAATGTTATTGAGGTCATATTTTCAATAACATTATTGTAATGTGTTTTGAAATTGTATGTGTTAAAGTTAATATACAACCTTCTTGAATGTTAGATCTTTGTGTAAGTATTATACACTGTTTCACTACTAAGCTCAGATCTTCTCTAGTACTGAGATGGTTTAAGACCAAGACGCTGACATAGTGCTTGTCGGCATATTTTCGATGGCTCCTAAGTAAACTGTCGTATCTGAAGAAACAGCGATTATACACGTTTTTTGCGTTTCGTTAATTAGGTACTGTTTACTATCGAACCCAGTAAAAAAATATTGAAAATAGCATTTTTATCAGATATGGTAGTTTACTTAGGAGACATCGTTTTTTGTTTTGTTTTGTCGACTTACATTGTGTCTCATAAATATTCCACTTACCTTCAAATATAGAGATGATAATGTTATAAATAAATCTTGTAGATAAGAAAACAAAACCTTTAAATACACAATTTAATTACTCAATATACGTTGAAATAAAACTATATACGAATTTTATCGTAGTTTTTTGTGTCATGATATTCTCATGGTGTTTTGCAGATTTTGCAGTCTTCATAGTCACGGGGTTACAAACCGTAATGAAACCAGAAATATAGTCTTATTTCAATGCCTTAAATTCGCGTAAACAATATACTCAATATACAGGGTTGGCAACAATCCGATGAAAATCCTTGATGAAGATGCACCTAAATAAACAAATTATGCGTATTGTGTTGTTTGTTCATAGTTGCACGTACGTCGCCATGTTTGCGACTCCGCAAATGTTAAACCCCCGACGGATCCTAAAAAACAAACAAAGTTTATAGAATTTGTAAAAATTATTAACAAATCTCTATATTACATAAACCATAAACATTTTATATTTGAAACCAGCTTTAACTCGTTTGTGTTTATACAGGATCATTTTAAAATAGCATTTATGAATGAAACGAGGTACTCATCTTTATCTCTGCTAACATTATGTCAAAGTTATCGATGAATAACCAATATTTTCACCAAATATCAATTTAATTTTCATCATTACTCCGCATTCCTTTTATTATAAATAGCAATTAAATATAATATAGTATGCGATCCTTTTCAACTTACCTCATATACCCATCTTCTCCCCACTTCTTCCCCCACCAGTTCAGCAATATCCAGTATTCAGGAGTGTACCCAACGAGCAGCATGGCATGGTTCAGTTGCCAGGGTGTGCAGAGAGGGTCGTCGTAAATGCCATTTCTGAAAAGGGTTTTAATTGAAAAAATATTTTGGAAATTTTAATTAGATAGAATAGAGATAGAATTAAATCTTTACTAATATATAAAGCTGAAGGGTTTGTCTGAACGCCCCAATTTCAGGAACAACACAACTGATTTTGAAAATTCTTTTACTGATAGCTACATTATTCCTGAGTGCTATAGGCTTCTTTCTATTCCTGGAAAATATTTATCTCGGAAAACTTTTACGCACGGGCAGAGCCGCAGGCAAATGCTAATATTATATAAAACTTTACTGGAATAATAATCACATTGTATTCTAGCCATTTTGAGTTTAATGGTACAAAAACCGAAGAAACAGTAGAACAGCAACGAATTTGAAAGAAAGAAACTTCTGACGATAACTTAGTCAAACAAGTAACTCTTTATTGCTTAAAAAGTTGAAAGATACACCTACTATAAGGGTACGATAACATGCCTGTACAGTTGGAAAGTGTAAGGAGAAGCATTGATCCCAACAGCGAGAGGTCCAACAGCAGCCAGAACTCTCTCCATAGCTCTTTCATCGCCTGATGGAATCGTAGCCCACCTCTTTGGTCGAACGCGGACTAAGTCACGTCTGTACTTGCAAGAGCCTCTCTGAAATTAGAAATTAAAATTTCCGAAATAAAGACTCGTTCATCTAGCGAAGCAGGGACTTTTTATCTTGCTACAATGGCAAGTAAACAGCTGATCACCATACAGTATAAATATTGTGGTGATTGGCAACTGTGATGGCGACAATCGACTGATAAGTTCGTTGATGGTAGGTTTTTAAAACAAATATTACTAGAAACAAGCCTAGTTATGCTGCAGAAGCTGGATGAAACATGCCTCTATCATAAATTATGGTATTCATAGCCCTCAATTATACTTTTATATTTTTTCTGTTACTCTTTTTTATTGTACATACCGGCATAACATCGAAAGGCGAGAAATAACTATCTCTCATCAGTCGATTACCTACTTGCCATCACGTAAAGGCTCAATTTATAGTGATAATAATGCATACTGGAGATTTCACTTGAGTCGCAATTGACGCAACTTTCAACCTAATCTATATTTTTTCATAGTTTATATGACAACAATTTGCCTTACCTTTCCTACATAAGGATACTGTTTTTCCATGATGAGTCCTTCTCTGGCCGCGTATCGGAGTGCCCCTCTCAGAGACCCTCCGTCACACCCCATATTACCATCTTTGAAGCTGCAGTCTACTATCTGCTGGGGACTGGAATTAGAAAGAAAATATTTTTAACTTTTTTAAGAAGATTTATTTTAATCTGGTAATTGCTAGCACAGTAAGAGATATATCTCGCCATCCTGAGACATGGGATGTTAAGTCTTATTACGTCTAGTAGTTACACTGGCTACAATGTCCTTCAAACCGGAAAATAACAGTATTTACACACTTCAGCTTGGTGGGCGAAATAGACATTACAGTGGTACCTACCCAGGCGGATTCTTACATATGAGAGACGTACCACCTGCAAACATTATTATTAAATTGAATGCCCTGTAACTTTTTACACTCCTAAGCGAAACTTTGGATTTATACAGTTGAGAAATGCTGTAAAATAAATATCTTAAGGTCATTCGCAAGCCATTTACAAGGTAGTTTTTCAGGTCAACATGGCGACTGCGACTTACAATTGAGTAAAAAGTATGTCACAATCGATTAATTACTTTTCTTGTGGTTGTCCACAAAGGGTCTGCGAGCTTCATTGTAATAAACTATCTAGCTGTTCTGTTTTTTCAGGCATCGTCTCCAGCGTAGAGCATTTTATAGAGAAACTAAATATATATTAACTTCTTACTTTGCATGAATAAAATTTATTTCTTAGGTTTAAGAAATCAAAGATGCGCCAATCTCAATTGTTAGCCGAAGAAATGATTTAGTATAACTGTACCCAGAAACAGAGCTATTCGTCTTAAAAATAGATAGAACATCCTCGGCCTTTTCATACTATGATGACTCTTTAATGTACACTACAACACAATAAAACTGCGAAATAAAGTCAAGACCAACCCGGCAGCCAACATATTTTCTTTTTTTATACAGACAGGGTCAAGTGGCCCCACTGCAACTTATGGTAATTAAGTTGGGTCCAAAAAATGTCGACTGATGGGAGATGATCAACCCACGGCATTCGTCACGATTATGCCGGCCTGTTAGTTTAATAGTTAATTTTAATATTCTAACCTTAATTTGACAGCGTCTCAGCCGATATCACTTCAGAGCGAAACGAACTTATATACATGTACTAATATAGTTTTTAGAGACCAAAGGAGATTTTATACAAGATCGACCCAGAAGCAAATCTCATAACTACCTGAGTTCCCCAACGTTTCCATGGATCTTGTACAGCTGGGCCTGCATGGCGTGGGTGACGGCGAACGCGTAGCAAGCGCCACAATGCCACTGCTCTTCTCTTCTGGGCCTGAAGCCCTTGCTGCGCCAATCTACCTGAAGGAGAAATAACTGTTTGGTGGGAGCAGTAGGGATTCTTTCATAGAAGCTGTTAGGATCAGCTGCCTTATTTGGTAGCATACAAATCATAATTTATTTTAAGTCTAATGATGTTGTGTGTCCAGTAGACTGGGTTCTATTCCCAGAATAGACAATATTTCTTGAAATTGTTATAATACGTTTACCCGTAATTTTATACGCAGCATTTTGACAGAAAAATTACAGTCCATGGCGCAATTTAAGGCAAAATATTTTTAGTTTTAGTTAAATTGTATTGTGCCACATTGGAACGGAATAGAGCAGATAGATTGTTGTAATATAGTAGAGAACCTAGTAAAGATGTTCCAATGATCATCCTCCTTACCCGAATTTCAGCCGGCGAATATCTCAACGGAGATCTGCTACGCAGAAGATATTATAATGCACAATTGTGTGCGCAATACACAGGTAGACTCATTTCTTCACTCTCATAGTCCGGTGAGACGTCAATCCGACATGACCAAAGAGAGATACGCAGACATTTCAACGTTACGTACCTTTTTAGGAGCTTTGCACTTAAGACTTCTCCTGTACGCTGACTTCCTCCGGTCTTCAGTTGGGTCGTACAAGGGAACAGTCTTAACCAGTTTCAGGATCTTTCTAAAGTATTCTGATGGGTGCTAAAATCGATATAAAAGAAGAAAATAGATATTATAATATTCAGATACGTAAGTAACTATCAGAGTCCTTAATTACTGATTCTTCGTGCATCTTGTTACATCCTGGTGCCTATTTTAACAAGACTTAAAGGCCAAAACCTGAGTCCTTAAATACAGATATTTATTGCTCGTTGTCACCTCTTGTCCTTGAATTTGACGAGACCCTTTAAAGCCAAAATGCCTTGAACTGTTACGTTATTCGCATATTATAGCGTTGCATGGTCATAGTCTTTCTACTAGTTGATCCGACAGACGTTGTCCCGTCTTAACTATGAATTTGCAGCGCGCATTCTGTCAATCGCTGACGGTTATTTCGAACAATTGACAGTTATATAAAATTAATATTTTCGTTAAGTTTTCTTAAATTTTCTAATTTTCCGCGCAATTTTTTGAATTTTTTCTTTCATAAGAACCTTCTCCTGACAATAAACACAATGACAAAAAAAAGTGTAATCGGTCCAGCCGTTCACGCGTGATGGCGTGACTAAGGGAAGTAGGGATTCATTTACATATATATATATATAAATGAATCCCTACTTCCCTAGAAGATTAAACGTCTTATATTAGAAAGATGTAGTATTTATAAATTATCATAGTTTGGATTTTGTGAATTAGACGTTTAATAGTTCCAACAAAACTTTATTTAGTGTAAAGATCATGACCTCAGACATTAATTACATCCTCCTCTGTTTCCAATTACTGTTACAGTTAGTAATAACACTGCATTGATTGTCTATTCATTGAACATAGTGTGTATAGAGTAATTAACCAGTAATCCCTCAGTTAATTCTCATTGTATAATAATAATATCAGCCCTGTATTATATACTGTCCCACTACTGCACGGGCCCCTTCTACTATTGAGAGGGATTAGGTTTTAGTCCATCACGCTGGCCTAGTGCGGATTGGTAGACTTCACACACCATCAAAATTCCTAGAACTTATCAGGTATGCAGGTTTCCCCGCGATGTTTTCCATCACCGTTAAAGCTAGGTATAATTCACAGTTCTCATTGTATTACATCAATATGAGTGTATGTTACGTATTACATCAATATGAATGTATATGACGTAAATTTGAAACGCAGGTTCTGTTTAAAATAGTGTTTCGACTCTTTTTCGGTCTGATATATCTAAAGCCCTGTATTCTTTTAGTTCTAAACCTCAAATGGAACCCTTATAGTATCGCTTTATTGTCCGCTTGTCTGTACCTTTTATAAGACACTTTCAAGTTGGAATTTATATTTAAACTCTTAACTACGTTCTCTTACGCTGTGAATCAAATTTGTAAGTCAATGCGATCAAAATATATCACCGTTTATGTCACATATTTTCCGATTTCAAAAGAAAATTTAAACCTATAGGCTACTTTCAGTCGACGCAGAATTTGACAAGAAGTAATGTGTTACAGGACATGTAATGTAAACAATCTGAAAACCTGTAAAAATTGTAAATATTTACTTTAATAACAAAAAACAAAGCTAATTTGTAAGGAACTCTCGGTGGCGAGTCCAACTCCCACTTGTCCGGTTTTTTAGCCTTCATGTTGTATGTTTTTTAATTTGCTTAAAAGACATTTATAAGTTTCCGAAATTACGCGTACTGTTATACAAATTTTAAAGTTTTTATTAATAAGCATAAATAAAAAATATTAAGGTACACTGCCATCTATTAGAAAATTAGAGAACTATATGTGAGCTTACTGTTTTTTTGTATAAAGTACATACGCGTATCTATATTAAAACAATAAATTTACTTACCATGTCAGCAAAGTGGTTTAAATGTAGAGAATAAGATAGTTTCCCTGCTAAATAATCTCTGTTGTGTTGTGCGACTCGTATTACATTATCCCGCCATTTCGACAGTGCTGCCATCTCGTAGTGAGGGGTGTGGTACACTTTTTTGTGAATTGTCTGAAAAAATCCTTAAGATATATTACTTATGTGTAATGATTTATCATATGCTGGTAGACAAGCAAGTGAGCCACCTGATGTTAACTAATATTCATTATTTACTCCCCATAACAGCCATAATTGTAGGACAAATAAGTTTTTGCGTAAATATTAGCGATGAGGAGCGGATCGTCAAAAGTCACACTTAACAGAAATCGTAATATCAATTTGTAATTTCTTGTCAACTTAGTTATAATGAGGCAATATAATATATAATTTAACTAATATTATAAATGTAAAAGTTTCGCTGTTTGTTAAAAGCAAACGCAGAAATAATTTAACAGATTTGGTTGACATTAGGTACACAGTTAGACCATGTGCGGGATTAACACATAGGATACTTTTATGCCGGTAATTTGCTCCCATGAGAAATAATGGTATTTATTAATCTGATTTTTAAAGAAGAGGGCGCCAGCGTCGTCTTGGTACTTGAATAGCTACAATGTTTTAAGGGATTTTTGTGTCGCTAAAGGCTTTTCACGAAGGTTCTGAAATAAATTATGATTTGATTTAATGTGTACAACGTAGCTGATACCTATACCACTTTCAAGAATATATTTTATTTCTTCATTATTAAATACAAGCTTCCGCTCGCAGCTTCGCTCGCGTGGATTTCGGACTTCAAAAATGGAGGAGGTGCTCAATTTGTCGGGATGTTTTTTTAATGTATGGTGGTATGCAGGTGGTCCGATTGTCCGGTCAGGGTCTGATGATGGGATCCTGGTGAAATCGAAGGAAGCTTATAGCATGATTTAGTATAGTACGCGTGATGGCTTATTATTAGCGTATTTCATGTATAATTTTGGTGTTTCTATACCGATTTCTATGAGTCTTTTTTATGGAATATTGAATAATGTTAACTTTTTTTAATTAGGGGATGACTGAGAGTGTTATAAACGTAAGAGTAGACAAATATAATGAGAAAGCTTCGAACTGCTAAGCTATCGGGAGTTACACGTGTTATTGTGAGTCAACCATAAAAGATAGACATATGCTGTCGTGGGATATTTTTACATAATTTTAAGGAGAACATTTCCGTCATACATGATTTCTGCGTAACTTTAACCATTAAGGTTGCACACGCGACGGAAGCTTAAAAAATGGAGTAACTTCTCCCGTTTTCCCAACATTTCCCTTCACTGCTCTGCTCCTATTAACTGTAGCGTGATGAAAAGTATACTATAACCAGCACAGGAGTATGACAAATAATTGTACCAAGTTTCGTTAAAATCCGTCGAGTAGTTTTTTTTTCTATAACGGTTATACAGACAGACAGACAGACAGACAGACAGACAGACAGACAGACAGACAGACAGACAGACAGACAAAAATTTTACTAATTGCATTTTTGGCATCAGTATTGATCCCTAATCACCCCCTGATAATTATTTTGGAAATATATTTCATGTACAGAATTGACCTATCTACAGATTTATTATAAGTATAGATAGATTTGGTGCAAGGTACATATAAGAATAGTGTCTACCATTTTCAAAATATTTTTTTTTCTTTCAATCTCCAATTATTTGATCTAAAGAACATATTATTATTAGGAAAAAATGATAGTAACATACCTTATATTCGTGCCAATGTGATTCTGGCAGATCTTCATTTATAATCAAACCATTTAAAATATGTCGTCTCACATAAGCAAGATCGTTTCTCACAGAACACTCACTCACATTCAAATATTTTAAAAAATCATTGTACCTCTCCGTTCTGTCGAGGAAATTCAATGTTTTTCCAACAAATCCTTCCAGTTTATTCGTACATCGCGAAAATCTCTTATTTTTATATTTAACTAATATATCTTTGATATTATTCGTAGTTTCAGTAATGTTAAAACATGTAATGAAAGACATTTTAATGAAAATAATTATTAAATACATAATTATAAATAAGCTATACACTGGGTATATTTGGAACTCTAATTGAAGTAATATCAGAATTTTATAAGTAAATCCGTGGAGTCAGCAGTTTTCAGTTTTGTGTCACCTACAAGGTGATTGGTCAGCATTAGACGTAGTATGTAAGGTTTTGTTGATATCGTGAAAATGGGGTCATTATTTAAGTAAATCGAGGTAGTAAATGTAAGTAAATGTTTTATACCATTTAAGGTTTTTTATAGACGGTAGAATGGAATTGAATTAATTGTATGATATGTGTGGCAAAAAAATCATATTATTCGAAAGGATCTACAATTTAAAACATTTTTTCGATATACCGCCATCTATTAGGCATTCATGAGACTATTTGTTTGAATCATTAACTATTTTGTTTTGCTTCGAAGTACGCCATCTAGTTTTGTACAATGAAGTGATTACTTGAATATTTACTCCCACAAATTTGTGGCCTTTCCCAAAACCTTCGTAGATGGCCACTGAGAAGACTTTATAGTTTCATGCCGACTTCTGGCGACCGTCTAAGAATTTTGCTGACAGTAACATCTACTTTCAAATGACCATAGACCCCGTTGCCGTCCGCTAGGTAAAATGCCGTTAACCTACAAAAAAATCATCATACAAGCAAAAGACTGTTCGAAATTTTAAACTAATGCTCCTTAAACTATCAGCGATATCCTTTTAGAAATTAACAAATCGTCAACATTCATCTTGGAAAGGGGGAAAATCACAAATTGTGATCCAGCAGCAGGGGGTATGGGACGGGCGGCAAAGCAGATATTTAAAGTCCTGATAATTCAACACAAATACATAAATGCGCAGTACTTGTGTTGATACTTGGGGCACATGCCAATCCCCTGCTCCTCCTTAGTTACTCAAATGCTGATAATTATCAAGTGTTTGTTATTATCATTGACAACATTTTAGTAAGCTATCAACAGTACAGTACACATTGCATGTTACAGAAGAACCTTAGCTCTGTATGAACGTCAGTTCATTTGCCTCAACCCTTCCTGAGGGATCTAATACAAGGCATCCCTACAAAAACTATCGTTTGGCTTAGAAATTTAATACAGGACCACGGGCCATATAAATGCACCAGGAACAAGAGCCCCATTTTTTGTAAAGCTTATAAATAAATGAATAAAATGTATTTATTTCTCCACAGTTTGTACAATTACAATAGCACATTTCAAAGTAATGTTACATAATATCTGTGGAGACTGGTGCCTGATCTAAGATTACCTTGTGTTTCAGGTCACCAGGTCTCCACCTTCTTACCTTCTTTATTCTCACCTTCTTTGTACTACTTAATCATATCGAGTTGTAATATATTATGAATGAAGTATTTTTCGCCTTAAAGATTATTTGTAAAATTTACTTCAAACACGGTGTTCACCTCAAAAACATTTGGGCTAAGGAAACGCAATCACGTGCAATGACCATAAACATAAATAAAACACAAATTAAAATACAATTCTTTATTTTTATGTTTATCAATGCAGTACTTACATGTGTAATTTTACTCTTTACTTCATTAATGTAACTGTTTTCTATTTCTCTTGCATAAAATAAAATAAATAATTTCGGCGCGAAGTTTTTACTCTGTGCGATACGCAAAACTTCAATACCATTTAATATTTCAAGTTTGGAACTTTATAATAAAAAGTAAGATTAGATTTTATCGCCAATGTGCTAATTCCGACATAACGCAAAACATAAATACTATTTGTATTTAATATTTCGACATTTGAACTTTATAATAAAAAAAAAAAACAAAGTTAGATTAGATTTTATAATATTATGTGTACTTCAATGTGCCAAATCCGGTTTAGGCTTTGATTTGTATATACAGAGCGGGCTTAGAGAGAAGCGAATCGGGCAACCATCAGTGGCCTTGAGCGATGCCTTGGAGGTCCCTTTTTTACAATATTACCGACGAAACTGTTAAACCGGGGAACTTATTTTTTGCTCCACCTGGGGCCTCGTGTCGTTTTTTTGCATTCGTCTGGGGCCTCGTATCGTTTAAGGTCGCCACTGTGTAAGCAAATTATATACCATGATGCCTGTTATTATTTTTACGAAATAAGACATTAGGGGGCGGATCAATTTGCATTTAACTAGTGTGAATTATCGCAATCTATCCTGTTTATGTTTTAATATATTCAATATACACGGAAGAGTGTCTATCTATGTCAAATTTCGTAGGAACTAATATGTGTTCGTCTGTATTTTTCGTAAGAATCATTTTGAATAATGATTTCTTATGTTTACGCGAATGTTAGACATTGAAATAAAAACTAAAAACTATTTAAACGGATTTTATCGCGGTTTATTTCGTTTCGAAGACTTTGCAGCCTTCATGGTCACGGGGGGGACTGATCATTTTGAAATCATTTTGAATTTTTGTTTATTTACTATATATAATATTAATAAATTCCACATATTTATAAGTTTAAATAATTAATAATGATGTTTATTTCCTATCACCCCCAATTTAACTGATTCAAAAACATGTCAAGTAAATCACCTAATGTAGTATTCGATGCACCATTTTGACAATAAACATCACTGAGGAAGTTAAACACGATATACAAACAAAAAGTTATTGAAGACATTTTACGAAATTTTTATGTCTTACTAAAAAAAAACACACACACTAAAATATATATTTGATTATGATGTAGTCAGCGTTGTTTTTACATACCGGTCTAAAAACCTTCATGGATCGTATGAATGCTCAGTTCATAGACGATGCAAGGCAAATTGTTACACTTGTAATACTCTCCAGGTAGACTGAACTGAAATAGTTGCATGAACCTCTTGCCTGCTTCAATTAAATTTATGGTTGCTTGAAATGAACTGATAGCTGCTGGAAATTAGAATTTCTGTGCACTGACGGCTGCTTGACGTAACGCGTGCTTGAAATGAGCTGATGCTTGTATCGGAGTCACAGTAGTCTTAAACGATTGACGGCTTATAGAAACATCTTTTGTACCTCGGCACGTAGATTTAACTGGAGTTTATTAAGTCTTAAACCGTAATTTTGGAGCAAAGATGTCTTATCAACAAACCAGTAATCTACCCGTTCCGTAGCGTGATTCTAATGTTGAAAAAACTGAATATTGAAATGGTTCCCTGGGTCCCTTTACTGAAGAAATTTTGATAAAATGTTTAACACTTTTTTGCCGTACCGTGTGCAAACGTGTTGCTTTGTTAAACGAAGGAACTTACTGACATTATCTCGCTATGTAATTTATATTGACTTTTTAGTATTTTTACTTGTTAAACGTGCAGTGACCTTGTGAATAAATTTTTGAATACTTACTTTCGCTGGGTTCTGCACTAATTAATTATTTAAAGTATTACTGAACGTCAAAAAAACCAAACACGACGCGCTTTTATCTCCGTAAGAGTAGGCAGTAGGATGATGCAATCAAGGCATCCACTTTTTGTCGTTTTCCGTCTGTGATACGGCGGATATATTTTCTATCCGCCCGGTTAGCGACCACTGTACACAAGATGTTAAACCCATAGTGGTCCACGTAAGTGTGTCGCGTTTCAGGATCAGCCTGTGTATATCCGGTGCCAACAAGCCGGCATACTTGTGTCGACTGCCGAGGAGTTATCATCTCTCATCAGTCGCCAATCTATTGGACCCCACCGGGTCACAGTTCGCCACGCGACCATGAAGGCTGCAAAAGTCTTTCGAACGTCAGGAGAAAATAATAATATTATTATTTCAATAATGTTTTCTAACCGAATGTAAAATTTTAATAAATGAATAAAACATTTTTAGTTAGCATTTAGATAAGTTATTTTAAAGTTCAAAATTTCCACCGACTTCCTACTTCTCTGTCTAGATACATTTTGATTATATTACTAGCTTTTGCTCGCTTCTGCATATGCTTTAAAATCTATAGCACTCAACGATAATGTAGTTTCCTGTTAATTAATGAATTTACGGGTCGTGCCAGTAGTTTCAAGATTAGCGGTTTCAAACAAAAAAACAAAACAGCAAATCATTTCTTCAGCTTTTTCAATAGTTTATTCTTGTCTTAAATCTGTAGCTGTCATCACACTTATTTGTATATAAACAACATATTTCTATTGTTTGTGCTTAAACTAAAACGAGATCATCATTTTCCAAGTAATTAAGTCAACCCATCAAAGATTCCGATGCCTTTAGATCATCAGTTCTTACTGGTCTTCCTCTAAACTCTTCTTCTATTTCTTGCAAAGTCCTATCTTTGGTTTCTGGTAAATACAACCAAGATATAATCAGACAGTATGTTACGACACAAGTATATATCAAATAAGCTCCGTGTAACCCAATATGACGGACGAAGTAAGGAAATGTTTTGACCACAATGAAAAAATGGAGAGATAAAAACAGTGCGCTGATGGCGCCTGCTAAACTTCTATATTCTAAAGGAAATATTTCACCAGAGATCACCATTGGCACAGGTATAGATCCTACTGCTATAGTAAGCATGTGTATATGTAATAATAAAGCAGGAATCGATGGGTGATCAAATGGTAACACCTCTGAAGTCTTAGCATAACTGTACCCCGCTGTGCATATTAAAACTATTATGCATAAAATCGTAGTTGAAAGTAATATTGTCCGTCGTCTGATCTTCTTTATTAAATATACTGTTAGTATACCCATTAATATTCTTTGAACGTCTACTGATATTACTAAAGCAGGTATATTCATAGCTTCTTTATCTACAAGGGAATTGGCTACATCTATTATGTACGGTGAAAGAATATTAATGCCTGCCCATTCTGCGAGAGTGTAAATGTGGATCATAAGTAAAATTGGCTTGTAAAACTCTTTCTTTCTCATAATCACAGTAGTTTGCGCCAATTTACTTTTGACATCTTTCCAAAATGGTTTAGGAACATCAACTTTGCCTTCTCTTGTTATTCTGGCGGCTTCAATCATTTTATCTAGTTCATCATCTTCGTCATATCCTCGGAGCCAATGGAAGACTTTCCGGCACTCCTCATACCTTCCCTGGTCAGCCAGCCAACTCGGTGATTCTGGCGAGAAAACCGCTATTACCAAGTCCGCTATGGTGATTGCAGTACACAGCATCGCTGTTTTCTTCCAGCTTAAGTATGAACCAACTGTATGAACCGTGGTAGTCCCAACGGCCATGACTAATGACAGAATAGACAAAAACGCCCCACGGTTTTTAGGGCTCGTGTACTCTCCCACCAAAATAGCACCTAGAGAGGCAATCATCCCCATGGAAATGCCTTGGAGGAACCTTGCTGCGAGGATCAGTGGGATACTGTTAGCCACCGTGATTGCGACCCAGCCGATGATGATGATGACGATGCTGGTGATGCTTGCGACTTTTCGACCGAACTTCCCCATTATTGAAGGTACTGTGAAATTTCCGACGACCAAAGCGAAACCTGGAATCGCGGCTGTAACAATAATAAGGCATTTAAGTTCATTTAGTATCTGTAGGGTTATTATCAAAATGATCATAAATTTTACATTGTCGACGTTTAGGAGTTTACACATCTTTACTGGATGCAATTTAAACTTGCATCGAACATTTAAAAAAATTAAAAACTAACTTATAGGTCTACTTGGCCAATGATTTACAATTTTTTTTGCTTTGAATGACGAGACGAGTATGCCATTCGCCTGATAATAAGCGATACGACCGCCTATAAACAGCAGAAACACCATCCAATACCTTGAATTACAAAGTATTGTTTGGTATTCCACTGCGCTCGCTATCCTGAGACATGAGATGTTCAGTCTTATTATGTCCAGTAGCTACACTGGCTACAATGCCTTTCAAACCGGAAAACAACTGACTAAACACTGCTGTGGTAGAAATAGACATTGCGGTGGTACCTACCCAGGCGGACTCTTCCATATGAGAGACCTAGCACCAGACTAAAAGAAACCTAGAGTTAAATTTAGGTTATCTAAAATGGACATTACCTATCCATGATTCTGAAGTATCGTCGATATCAAATCCGGAGTCAGGAGCTCTCAGCTGCGGCAGTAGAACTGCGGTGAACCCCAAAGCCAATCCGAACTGTGCCAGATTAATTGCAACGCCAGCTGTCACGAAACACTGGAAAATAAACAATAACAGATGAATGAGGTATCTTTATATATGTCATTGACGCCTATTCTATAAACACGAAAGTTCATATAAACTATTTGTTCAAAATCTGAAATGGCAACCAAAACGGCACTGTTATAACCTATTCACTTGAACAACATATCATTTTACTTATTTGACTTTATTTATTCACATTCTGGTTTACACTTATGACTCGAGTTCTTATATTATGAGCGTCACTCCGTACGAAACCACACGCTCTCAACGTTGATATCATACTAAAGTCAGGTGTAGGTATTGCAGTACAGTCGAGTCGAACACAATGAGTGTACGGAACGCCAGATCTAGTACGTAGTACATGTATATCGAATATATATTGTTTTGATCATGGTTTACTGTTTTATTCTAGTTCAAATTTTGCTTTCCATGATTTATTTTTAATAATGTTTTTGGAAAAGAAGTACCTCTGTGTAATTTCTAAAAAACTCTTCTATAGTTAATTACTTATAGGACATGACTGTATTCGGTTCGGCGTTGTATTTGATCTGTCTTCTTAGCTAATAGTTTGACGATAGGGTTTACTTTGAAAAACTATACTAACAACTAGCATATTTAAAAAATCGAATTCATATATGCCAATAACAGATAATGAAGACCAGGTTCATTAACATAAGATTATGCGGAAATTTTATTCACTTCGGGCAAATTGATAAGAGCTTTAAATGCTGTTCATGGTTTCTATTTATAGTGCAAGGAAATAATAATTACATTATCTACTAAGAATTAATAATACGTAATAATACTGGATGAATAATAAATATAAAAGCATAAAGAGGGGTTGAAGTGATGACAGATTTGCTTCAAAGTAATAATAATATCAGTCGTGTATTATATACTGTCCCACTCCGGAAACGGACCTCTACTACTGAGAGGGTTTAGACAGTCCACCACGCTGGTCTAGCGCGGATTGGCACATACCTTCTTTTGGTATTCGAACTTCTTATGATCGATTACCAACAGGTGGCGTGTACAACATATTCACAATCTGCCCGTGAGCAGGTTCTGTGAATGAACACGTCAGTTGCCATGACGACACCTCGCGTAGAACAAAGTAAAAAACTATAGCGTGATGTTTTATTAACATCTATGTCCGTTCAATTATAATAATATGAAAAAAATATACTGTATAAAATTATATCAGTGTGAGTTCTGAGAACGTGTTGGAGTTTTTGATTATCTATATTAAAATTATGAAGAGGAAAAGTTAGTGGGTTTGTAGGTTTGTAGGAGCTAATCTCTGGAATTATTGAATCGATTTTAAGAATTCTTGCACTAATAAGAAGCGTCTACTTAAGCTACTACTCTTGAGTGCTATGATTCCTTCCAAACTGATTTCGGCCGCGGCGGTCAATCTAAACGGAGATCATCCAGGTACGCAGAAGATATTTCAGTGCACAAGTGTATGCGCAGTACACAGGTGCACTCTGTTCCTTCACTCTCACAGTCCGGTGAGATCAGGCGCAGGACCAACGGCTTAACGTGCTGAGTAGCTCTTGTATGTTATACACCACTTTTTATTCCGAGAATAATATTTTACCCGAAAAACTTTTTCACGGGCGCAACTGCGGGCAAAATATACATTCGAAACATATAGTGTTATGTCACTTCACGATTTTTATGACATAATGACTTACTAACCTAGATTTTTCTGGTCCGTTCAAGTTTTATTATAAATCAAAGGCCTATAGCGACGTCTGCGTTTTTCTTATTATATCTTGTAGGTCTACTGCTGATTTGGCTAGTTCATGTTTAACTAAATATGTCTACATTAAATCTCTACCTTCTGCGTATTATGTTTTGTAGGTCCACTACTGTGAACTATTTATTTTATAGACTCTGAGAAAACGTTTTTAATGATAACAAGCAACCTGTACCACTAGCGAAAGCTGGTTCCACAAGAATGTTGAATGAGGAAGAAAAGTATCTACCTCTATATACAGTCGGCGAATAGTTACTGAACAAATTTGTTAGTGGTAGGATATATTTTATATCCGCCCGGATGGTGACCACTTTACACAAGGTGTTAAAACCCGCCATAGTGGCCCACGTAAGTGTCGCGTTCCGGGATCAGCCTGTGTATCCGGTTCCAACAGGACGGCATAATTGTGTCGACTGTCAAGGGGTAATGATCTCTGGTCAGTCGACATTCTGATATCTGACGGCAAAGTGATTTATTTACCACCAGGTGCGGTTGAGTCACTTTGCCGTTCCGAATACAAAATAATGACAAATCGCTTTTAGCTTTTTGTGTCGATATCAACAATAATCTTCACTAAAATAAACTTCAAACCCCCTTATTCATAGACGTTTTTTATCTAACGACCGAGTAAAGCTGTGATAACAAGTCTGTTTCTCAGTGCTGACGGCATGGCAGTCTTCTCAGTGCGTAGACATAGGGCCGTTGTGATTGGCTAATATTGAGATACAACAATAATAGCCAATCACAACGGCCCTATGTCTGTTTCTCAGTGCCGTTGGGCACTGAGAAACAAGCTTGTTATCACAGCTTTACTTCGTCCTTAGATAAAAAACGTTTATGAATAAGGGGGAAAGGGTTTACTTCACTCTTAGATATTATAAAACAAAGTCCCCGCCCAGTCTGAACACGATAAATTCAAAAACTATCGAACGAATTTTCATAGTTTTCAAGAAGGTTTATGACCTCATTAAAATAACATTTGAATAGTTGCCAGATCATCTGATCATGTCTATTCGTTCTAAAAATAAAATAAAAAACGATTTATTGCCTTCCTATATATTTACATTAATTATTATTAAATTCAGCAATTTAATCTAAGATAAAAGGCTGAGTTCATGTTTATTAATTAATGTCTTAAATTTTTTTTTATTGAATGGGATACTATACACATTTAAAATTCGGGTCACGTTTAAGCCGCATAACCGGTCTTATGCGTACGCGCAGGCTGCTGGTTCATGGCATTTGGTTAAGTATTACGTTATCACCTTGAATAGTGACAATTGAATTTATAATAGAGCCCCGTTAACTAACGGCTGTACTGATTTCGATGTACAGTCAGCCTTAGATGTATACGCGAATATCTATCGACGAAGAAACAATGTATGGATTATTAAGTTATATAGAACGTATATTTGTCAACATATTATATATTTAATTTCGGGCAGACCTATATAACTGAAATTTTGGCAATGCGGTTGTTATCTCGCTGCTGAGAAACACTACACGTATAAAAATGATGATTACTAAGATTGTTGAACTTTGCAATTGATAAGGTATCTATTTTGGCCCAGATAGCGACCATACAATCCACCAAACCCACCATAGTAGGCCATGGAAGTGTGTCGCGTTCCGGATCGGTCTGTGTATATGCGATGTCAAACAGGCCGGCATAATTATATCGACTGCCGAGAGGTAATCTCTCGTCGGTTGATACGCTGGATACTACTGCGTTTACTATCAAGCCCCAACTGAAATTGCTGTGCCAGTTTTAAAAAAATCTGCAACAATCAGGTTCATAGCGGTGTCGTAGTGTGGTTTCGAACTGGTGCAATATAAAGCATTTCTTTAGATATCTTAGAAGATATAGGGAGACTAACTTAAGAGCCTTTCGTAAGAATACAATGCTCTTTATCAGGAACCTTGTTTTTTAATGCGGCGGTAGCCTAGTTGGGAATGAAACATATTGTCGAAACTAATGTCCGCAGGTATAAAACTCAAGGGCACGCATCTCTGACTTTTCTAAACTTATGTGTGTATACTTTGTGAATTATCGCTTGCTTTAAAGGTGAAGGAAACACAGTGAGAACATAGATACAAATCTGAGATAATTTCTATTAATTTTAACCCGGCGAGCATGTGGTGAAAAAATGTAACAAGAAGTATGAGGCAGGGTATGACAAACCCCTTAAAAAAATTGGCTATAAAACTTGTTTCTGAAGAAGTATTATACTATTTATTTTTTGGTATAATAAGACAATACCATCATAACGCATTGGAAATAAAACAATCGCGCCATTTTAACAATTTTATTTTTTACCTCGATGGAAATAAGTCACTTTTAATTTCAAACAAACACTTTCAGTCTCTTAAAAACTAAAAGGAACTAAAGTAAAACCAGTTTTATGATAAAAAACAACTTAATCGTATGATAGAATATGAAATAATTTTCTTTATAAACTAAAAAAATCACAAAACAATTTAAGAACATCTTAGGAACTGGAGATAAAATCTGTGCAGTTTTTGCAAAAAAATTGCATGCTCCACACTAATAGCCTTTCCTCAGCTTGTTCATGAGTATTTTGTCTTATGATTATTTTTGTTGGGGTAATCTCTACATCTAATAAAATGACCAGGAACATTTTGAGTCGATGAAAGTGATTCGTTGATCTGGGAAGAAATTCTCTGACGTATATAAATCGAAATATATATTTTTTGTCTTTTCACATCTTCAGGTGTTCGTAAACTAAAGCCAAGCCTAAGTTACGGATGAAATCGATCCATTTAGTGTCTTTGCCCTGATTTTCACGAAACATAGGACCCCTGGCGGCCCGTGGGCCCCTCTCAGGGGATCCGCAAGTAAAATAAAAGTTAAAAGAAAAACTATAAAGTGCACGCTTTTGCACTCTTGTATATCTAAAAATAAATACAGAAGTAAACTGCTAGTAAAAACAAATTTAAGAATCCAACTGAACAACATCAACCCAAACATTACGACTTTGGTCGCAAAAAGGTCGCATAAGGTGGCATTAGTGGTCCGCACTAAATAAAAGTTTGCGAAACCCTGTTCTAGTAAGTACATCTTCTATCATAGACCGAAGTTGTTTTTTCTATTTTCAACATCCATTTTCTATTAAAATCTACAATTAAACAAAGAAAATAAGTTAAAATAGCAGAAAAAGCAATTTTAGTTTTTGTCACACCAGCTATGAGGCGGGGTATCACGTACCCGAACTCAGTTTGGAAGCGTGTAACTCGAATGCAGGTTGCCGCGACACTGTGATCACCCCACTATTACCTTCCGCAACCCTGTAACTCCAGCTACTCAAAGAGACTATAAGTTTGAAAGTCAGGCACAAAAAATATACGCCAGTAATTAACATGGGGGGCATGACATACCCCGCCACACGCTCGCCGGGTTAAGAGTATGGGAAGTCTGCCAATACGCACCAGGCCAGCGTGGTGGACTTAACCTTATTCCTCTCAGTAGTAGAGGAGGCCCATGCTCAGCAGTGGGACATTATATATTACAGGGATTTTATTTTATAAAACAATAATAACATAATATAAATTTTTTAGGTGTTCCAATTTAATTTGGGTTGTCCGTAAAAATGTATTAAAAATTTGATTATTAACTCTGCTGCTTTATGTAAAGCAATAAATTATACAGATAAAATCACATCAACTCTTATCTAATTGATACATTGTCTGCAAAACTGGCAATAATCAAGTATTAAATAGCAATTTAATCGATACTATGTAATAACAAGACCGGTTTTCACATTTTCAATATTAAATTAAATATAGGGTATTTGACTTATTTTTATTTATAAATTTTGTAAAATTTGTACCTCGTATACATTCTAAAAAGAAGAAGTCATTGAAATCTGGTGAAAAATTATAATAATCTTTGTAAATTTGTCCTGGTTCAACAGAAATATTTGACAAATTTACAAAGTTTTAAATGTTAAATCGCTCTCCTGTAAATCTGTGTTTTTGTACTAGAACTAGTATACGTAGGTACGACCCTTTGAATTTATAGATAAATAAGTTTACCATGGTGGCCTACTGTGAGGAAGACTTCAAATACTTTCGGAATCGTGAATAACTCTCTTGTTGGATCCTTACAATCTTTTCTTTCAGTGTTAAAGCGAATATTGATAAATAATACACATAAAGGTTCGAGAAGTCCGTGCAACGGGTATCGAACTTGCGGACATCCGTCTCGACTTACCGTTTCAATCCCAACTAGGCTATCATGCACTATAAGATAAAGATTCATAGATAGTATTATTTTACGAGCTATATTTTTATATCAAGGTTAAAAGTTCTATCACTTCTAAGTATTTGCAATAAAAATATCTAATTATATATAAACAAAACTAATATTATAAAGCTGGTGAGTATGTTTGTTTGAAACTGCTAATCTCAGGAAGTACTAAACCGATCGTGATTTTTTTTCAATGATAGGAAGCTACATTATTCTTGAGTGTTATACGCTACTTTTTATCCGGGGCAAATATGTAACTTGGAGAAATTTTAACACGCGAGTGGAGTCGCAAGGAAAAGCTAGTAAAATATATTTCGCACTCTTAATAAAATAATGACCTATTACAAAATTGTTAATTTGTGGTAGTCGTCGGAAAACTCATTTTTGTTTGTTACCTTTTTTTGAAGTTGCTTTAAAATTGAACTTATTGAAGATAGATAAAAAATGAAACTTATAGCTTGAAAAAAAAGGGAAAAAACTAAAAGGTCACAAAGAGAAATTGGTTGTTTGACGACTCCCACAAATTGGCAATTTTGGAATGGGTCATTATTTTATTAAGAATGCGATTTAAACAGATACTTATAAGTTAATTATGGTCGCACAGTATGCATACCTACACAACTTAAGTTTCATTGAAACTTTTTTTTTCTACAATAAAGTATAACCTTCTTAGTTGACTATAGTAAAGAAATAAAATGATACATTGGACACAAAAGTGGTTATATGCAAATTGAATTTGTTCAGCTGCTTTTGGCTCTGACCTTACCTAAAGGAGGAAAAGTGGGCCAAAACACAAATTGTTACAAACTATTAAATGAAACAAATTCAAAAGAAATACAACATAATTAAATTAAAATATCACCTGTATAAAAATAATAATTTGTTTCATTTTACTTAGGTTACAATTTATTTAGTTTAACTTTTATGTGTCTAACGAAAAAAAGACTGTTGGCTATTAAAATAAAAATAAAAGCTGTACCTGTTTCATTAAAGGTGTTATGATTCCCCGGTCCATGTTTCTTTGTTTATTTCATATCTTATAACTTTAAAACTAAACACGCCGTATCATAAACGATAGCTTGTCCTTACTGGCCAGTTCTAACATATAGGATTTGAAAAGTCGAATGCCAATTATATTTTTAGGGTTCTACGAACCAAAAAACGTTTCGGGTCACTTCACAATTTTGAAATAAAATTTGAAAAGGCAAAATATTAAAATGGAAGATTTTATTGCAATTTTCAATTTTCGCGTAAACATTAGACGTAAAATGTACAAAAAAAAAATTACATACTGTTTATGAACAAAAATTGTGTGATAAATATTTTGTTTGTTCAACATAACTTTTTATTCCATTTTTTAATGCCACAATATAATCAAACTGATTAATGCGCGAAGGCCGCACTGTTCAGTATATCAAAACCATAAATACGGAACACACGCTATTTCAATTTTATAAAATTTTTGCCACTGGGTTAGTACTAATAATTTAACTATTATTATCATAGAGTTTAAATCCTGTTTCATTTACATAAAATGGCATACTGGTATTTTTATTAATTTATAGGGTACGTTTAAACTTTGCAAAACCCGTCACTGAGAATATTAAAATTAACACACCGGAATAATTGCAGCGACTCAGAAATACGTGTTTCACTGGTCGACTGTATTTTTGTACTGCTCCACGTTACCCATTAGATATAGCTAAGAAACCGTGACGGATAGGTTGCAAGGCAATGGAAGCTAAAACGTTGGTCGTTGAACCTTCACTTTTTTTAATGTTAACCACAAATTGTGAGTATCTGAACGATCGGGTAAATTTAATCTTTAAATGTTTCAGAAATGTAGATACTTTAAAAATCCGAATAGAATCCATCAATTGTGCCCCTTAATATGGTATATTGCCACGGTGGTGTAGTTATGCGTTCGTGGTATAAGTACGACTACCGCGCTAAGGTCTTGGATTTGAATCCTGAGTTGGACTATAAATTATTTTGATATTCTTTGAGATTGACCGCCGTGGCCGATATTCGGTGAGGAGGGATTCATGGCATATTTATCTGTATGTAGAAAGAAAACTTCTGACTCACTGACTCACTTACCCAAAACCCTTGGATAAAATGGCTAAGAGGTTTCCTTTTGATTTAAACAAGAAGTAAAGAAACAAAACTTCAAAATGCGACTTCTAAGGGGATAATTGTAGTTTCCAAATTGTTGACTTTCACGGTATCGGAGCCGCGAAAAAATGCTATTGGTATATAACATCATCACAAATTAAATTTATGAAATTGAACTACACACAATTGATAATTAGGTCCATAGTTGCTTACAGTTAATGTGCCAGTCGAGTGTACTGTGGCGGTACAATCGATGCATACCCCGTCATCTTGTCAACAGCGCCGGAACTGCAAGAGGATCGATGCAGTGACGCAACTACAGTGATATCACACCACAGCAATCACGATAGATGGCGACGTCGATCCTGAATCACGCTTGCACAATTTGAGAGACGCGTTGCATATATACCATCTCCGAATAGGAACCATGGAGGGGCCGCGGCCGGTCAGGCGCAACATCTGCCTGACTGGGAATCTTCCCCCTCTATAGAGGAACGCAACCATCTGTTCCTCTACAGTGGCGTCTACCTTTACGCCGCTACAGTGGTGACCCCTGACGCTGAACATCATCGCACCGTGATCAACGAGACCAGCCGCACCTGCATCGTCGTCGCTTCGCACCACCTCGTCATCCATCACTTCCTTTCCATCCAGCCAGTCAACACTTCGCACAGCCAGCCAGCACTGTCCAGCCATTAAGGTTACCACATGCATGCTGCCAATGCAAGCCTGGTACCTTCGGCACTCCTGCACGAACTTCGGCTCCAACGTCACTGCACAACTGCGCTACAGCCGGACCATCTTCGGGCAGCATTCGCCGGTTGTCGCGGTATAGCCACGTGACGCACCGAACTCATCGCAGAGGACGCAACATCGATTCCGACTCACTGGAATCGTACTCTCAGCCTCGCTTCAAAAGAGCTGACTACCTGCGCACAGCCCTGATTCACTAGGGCCAATTGCGCACGGTTCCGACTCACTGGGACCACACCCCGACTCACTGGGGCATCTCACCCCGACTCACTGGGGCATCTCTCACCCCGACTCACTGGGGCAACTACACCCCGATTCACTGGGGACATCTACACCCCGACGCACTGGGGCAATCTGCTCTCTGGCAGCGACATGCTATACGCTTAGCATCGAAGACTCGACTGAAGACCTGAAGACTTTCGACCTCCGGTCTCCGGGGGGAAGTGATGTGGCGGTACAATCGATACATACACCGCCATCTTGTCAACATCGCCGGAACTGCAAGAGGATCGATGCAGTGACGCAACTACAGTGATATCACACAGCAATCACGATAGATGGCGACGTCGATCCTGAATCACGCTTGCACAATTTGAGCGACGCGTTGCATATATACCATCTCCGAATAGGAACCGTCGGAGGGGCCGCGGCCGGTCAGGCGCAACATCTGCCTGACTGGGAATCTTCCCCTTCCATAGAGGAACGTAATCATCTGTTCCTCTACAGCGGTGTTTACCTTTACACCGCTAAATGTACACTTTAAAGTTTCAACAATTTACCGTTTTTAATTTATTTTTTGCAACATCATTCTTTATTTGTAGTGTACGGAATCTCATGGCAAATGCCGTTCGCTCTTGATTTTTTATTTACAAATGGATTTTGGCTTTTGACAAGGCGAAATGAAATCATTTTATTCCATCGCATTTGAAATGATTTATTACGCTCGGTTTGCGATTAAGATAATAGCTTATAAGGTGGTATTCAACTTAACTAGTTTTGCATAAACGGGTTATTATTAATATAATTATTTTTAGACTCTTTGTTTACGCGTAATAATAAAAACAAGATCTCAAAAATGATTTGAGCGTGAATTTCGATTTGGTATGGTTTGGTTATTTTTATTAAATAATAAACAGGGCTATTTTGAATTTGTGTTAAAAATGAAACCACGTATTTGTTTGAGTCCGTTTGCTCACACACACCATATCGTTCGGATCAATGCACTCAAATAAAAACTATGTACTTTTTTATATTATTTTAGAATAATTAACGAAGCGTGTGTTTGTTATATATTTTCGGGTGCCTTTTTATGTTTTCTTGTGAAACTGTATTCTTGATGTGTTGTCTGCAATAAATGTTTATTATTATTATTACTTATTTGATTTCTTGAATGTAACATATTTCAATAAGTTACTCTAAACGTAGATGTAAAATATTAAAGTGTAAGTTTGGAACAAAATATATATGAAAAAGTAATTTTAATTGCTCGACTTAACCCTTAATACTACTGTAGGAGAATTCATCACAATGGCAATATCAGTTGCAGACAAAAATACACACATGCACTAAATTCCCTAAACTACGAAGAGATTAAAAGATCAAAACACTATAACCAGGATTATTGGCGAAAATATTCGTTATTGATCTGAACAATTTTGGTTATGTAATTAATTTTAAGTAAGAGATTACAGTTATATTATATTTCTCTAGATGTTAACAGAAAATAGCAAATTCGTGCTGTTTCGCTTTAGTAATTCATTCTTTATAGAGAATTTTGTAGTTATTATTATTATTAGTTTTCTTTACTTTTTGTAACCTTGAGATTTCGAGTCTGACAAATTTAATTACTGTAACTGGTTTGTAAAAGATACGCGTTACAAGTTCTAAACTTAATGCGCATCCTAACTCAGTAATAAACCATATTATGTAAGTGCTATATTGTAAATAAATAAATAAATTATAGATACTTTTGGCACAATTAGCTGTAGTAAAGCCGAGAATTAGGTTTAATTTTTGCCGCAATGTCAATATGACCCCTATTTTTTATAAAAACAAACACGCAAAAGATCACAAAGAACCTATTTACATAACATAACATACATAACATCACGCATTTTATCCCCGAAGGGGTATGCAGAGGCGCAACTAGGGCACCCACTTTTCGCCAAGTATGTTCCGTCCCATGATGTGATAGGGGGCGAGCCTATCGCCATATCGGGCACAAATTCCAGACTCCGGGCTGATACTGAGCAGAAAAACCCAAATAACGTAAAATACCTATTTACGGAACCTAATATTTTTTCTTTTTTATATACGCGCACTGCAAAGTGACCCCATCTGTTTGTAAGTGGAGTCCAATAGAATGTCGACTGGCGAGAGACACCCTGCGACAGTCGACCCAATTATGCCGGCCTGGAACCGGATATACACAGGCTGATCCCGGAACGCGACACACTTATGTTGGTCACTATGGCGGGTTTTAACACCTTGCGTACGGTGGTCGCTATCCATGCGGATATAAAATATATCCTACCACAGGCAAAGGGGTCTTTCAAGTATTACGTAACGCAATTTGGAGGGTAGTTGTTGTTAGTTACGATGCGTTACAAGCGCGAGAGGGGGGTTCCAACAACACGTTATGTAACATTGGATTTTTCATTTTAAAACAATAACAAAGGTATTTTAGCCATTCTCCGGTACTTTAAAAAAATGGAATTTTAGAGTTACATAACTTTTTGAGGGGGGGGGGGGGGTCAAAAATCTTTAAAACTTGCGTTAAGTAATATTTGAACGGCCCCAAATATATCACGTTATTCTGTAAGAAGCTATATATAAAGATAAACTAGTGTTTACTATTTTTCGGTTCAATTGATTTTAACGAGGTGAACAACATCAAGTTTTTTTTTCTAATTTGCTGGTATAAGTATAATGGCTTAAATGTCATAGGCTTAAAAATAATCAAGGTCGACAGCCGACCTAGAAATGTGGCGTGGGTTTCATGGTCTCCGGTGATAGGCTTGAGTCTTGTAAGCCGGCTTTTCTCGGTAAATTTATTTTTGTAGCATAGGCTGACAAAAAGTTATATCATACCTATCATGGGATGGAACATAGCGAAAAGTAGTTGTTCTATTTGCACCTCTGCCTACACGTTTGGGGATAAAGGAGTGATTTGCGTGTATGTGTGTTAGACCGTCAAATATACGAATCAGTTATTTTTCCAGTACTTAGAAAGAATGTATAGCCATGTCAATGGGCGCCGCTAAGATTAGTGTTAGGGAGGTGCATCTGCACGTACGCACTATACTATAATATCAATTTACAAATTCAAATCGCGCGGGTTTTTAAAAATGTTATATCATAAGGAACATCTGTGGTTGGTAGATCCCATTGTTGCAGATAAAAATTCAGTGATTTATATATTTCGTGATTTATTTCTGGGGGTGTACGTGTACCCGCTCCCCGGCGCCCATGAGCCTGTCCTAAAGGTAAATAATGTAAGTGAAGTGTAAATACTAATATGAGAATTAAGTCCTCCAAACAACAGTCACGTCCTTTGCAGAACTTGATAGTAATAATATAAATCTATATCTATACTATTATATAAAGCTGAAGAGTTTGTTTGTTTGTTTGTTTGTTTGTTTGTTTGTTTGTTTGTTTGAACGCGCTAATCTCAGGAACTACCGGTCCAAACCGAAAAATTCTTTTTACGTTGGATAGCCCTTTGTTCGTGGAGTGCTATAGGCTATATATCATCACGCTATACCCAATAGGAGCGGGGCAGTAATGGCTAATCTCAGGAACTACCGGTCCAAACTGAAAAATTCTTTTTGCGTTGGATAGCCCTTTGTTCGTGGAGTGCTATAGGCTATATATCATCACGCTATACCCAATAGGAGCGGGGCAGTAATGGCTAATCTCAGGAACTACCGGTCCAAACTGAAAAATTCTTTTTACGTTGGATAGCCCTTTGTTCGTGGAGTGCTATAGGCTATATATCATCACGCTATACCCAATAGGAGCGGGGCAGTAATGGCTAATCTCAGGAACTACCGATCCAAACTGAAAAATTCTTTTTGCGTTGGATAGCCCTTTGTTCGTGGAGTGCTATAGGCTATATATCATCACGCTATACCCAATAGGAGCGGGGCAGTAATGGCTAATCTCAGGAACTACCGATCCAAACTGAAAAATTCTTTTTACGTTGGATAGCCCTTTGTTCGTGGAGTGCTATAGGCTATATATCATCACGCTATACCCAATAGGAGCGGAGCAGTAATGGCTAATCTCAGGAACTACCGGTCCAAACTGAAAAATTCTTTTTGCATTGGATAGCCCTTTGTTCGTGGAGTACTATAGGCTATATATCATCACGCTATATTCAATAGGAGCGGAGCAGTAATGGCTAATCTCAGGAACTACCGATTAGAACTGAAAAATATTTTTGTGTTGAATAGTCCTTTGTTTGTGGAGTGCTCAAAGTTATATATCATCACGCTATGACCAATAGGAGCGGAGCAGTAATGGCTAATCTTAGGAACTACCGGTTTCAACTGAAAAATTCGTTTTGTGTTGGATAGCCCTTTATTTGTGAACCGCTATAAGCTATATATCATCACGCTATGACCAATAGGAGCGGAGCAGTAATGGCTAATCTCAGGAACTACCGGTTTGAACTGAAAAATTCTTTTTGTTTTTAGATAGCCCTTTGTTCCTGGAGTGCTATAGGTTATATATCGTCACGCTATGACCAATAGGAGCGGAGCAGTAATGAAACATGTTGCAAAAACGGGGAAAATTATGAGTTTTGAGAGCTTCCGTTGCCTGCGCTGCGTAAACGGTTAAAGTTATGCAACAATGATGTATGACGGGATTGTTTCACTTAAAAGTTCTAAATAATATAACAAAGTCCCCGCTGCATCTGTCTGTTACGTGTTAAACTCAAAAACTACCCAACGTATTAAGATGAAATTTGGTATGGAGACAGTTTGAGACCCTGGGAAGAACATAGGCTCCCGGAAACTACTATTTTTATAACGGAAAACTTTAGCTTGAAAACTTTATAACGCGGGCGGAGCCGCGAGCAAAAGCTAGTATTTAAATACACGTCTGTGACATCATTTGAATGTCATAATCATCTTTTTATTTAATTTATGAATAAATCTATTGGCTTTTTTATACCCGGCAAAATGACCCCACAGCACACGATGAGAGTGGGGTCCAATAAAATGTCAACTGACCAGAGATGATTACCTCTCGGCAATCGACACAGTTATACCGGCCTGTTGGAACCGGATATACACAGGCTGATCCCGGAACGCGACACTCACGTGGGTCACTAGGGTTTTAACACGTTGTGTACGGTGGTCGCTATCCGAGCGGATATTAAATATATCCTATCACCAGCTAAGCCAGGATGTTAAGACAATGCTCAAAATGATACTTATTTATTCACTTTACACTCAATACATGATCTATAGATGGTTTCAGGGTTCTACTAATAGATGCAATTTAATTTCGTTCTAAAGAACGATATCAGCCGAGACGCTGTTGAATTAAAATCAGTATCTATTAAAAATATGTGCATAAAATATTTTTGTGAGGGTATTTGTACATTTTGCTGTAGAAACACAGCGTTGACAGACCGCGGTTAGGGTTTCGAGTGCTTAAAGCACTCACCCGAAAGTCCGGTGTGTTTGTATAAGCCGGCTCTGTCAGTGTAACAAACGTATTGTCAGACAAAAAAAAAGAAAACAGTTGTGACAATCGGTCGTTGACAGTCGTACTGGTCGATTGGTTGGTATAATATTTGTTAAAGTGTTTCTGTAGTCGGTGATTTTTTTTTTATTTTGATGAAAGTAGCTTTAGTATCCTAACATGTAGAATGCGACTAAATCTTAATAAATTTAAAATCCGAAACTGAAGTCGGATGTCATTTTAATATTTAAACATATTTTACAATATTATTCATATTGAGGTAGGATTGATGAAACAACGCGATTGTAAATATTAAAATCTAGATGTAATCTGTCTGATGAATAATATATTTACATTATAAATATCAATAAATGTCTCATTAATATTAATAAGTTCGATTTTTATAGTTATTATGCGCAATAGAATTTTTTATAATTGCATTTGCCTTATAGTTCTTATCTTGGATAAACTTATTCTAGACTACTCTCTGATAAGTCTTATCCGCCAATACTTGAGATTAAATCGGACTACAAGCCCAGGCAAAATGATAGACAATAAAACGAATTCTGAAAGGTTTAGTTAGTATCACATTGTGATATAACATTTTTCAAACCCCATACCTTTTTTTATTAAACCATTCATCGATATAAGGCAGAATGTTTGTTGCTATCTTTGCCTATAACTCGTGTTTTAAACAAGTAAGCGCAATGTTGTCGGTTTCTGAACGATCATTGCCGAAATTGTTATTATTATTACTTGTTTATTGCTTTGAATGACGAGACGAGCTTACCGTTCGCGTGATGGTAAGCGATACGACCGCCCATGAACTGTAGAAACTCCGTGCAACACCTGAAATTACCAAATATTGTTTGGTGTTCCACTCCGCTCGCCATCCTAAGAAATGAGATGTTAAATCTTATTATGTTCAGTAGTTACACTGGCTACAATGTCCTTCAAACTGTAACATAAAAGTGACTACACACTGCAGTTTGACGGCATATATTGTATATATTACATAATACCGCCTTTTCGATCTAAAAACATCTTTTACTAAAATACCGAATCCAGAAGCTGTGGCTGTGATATAGGATCATAGTTAATTATAACACATTTATATACACATACGTGGTTAATCCCCGAAAAGATAGACAGAGGCGCAGTTAATGCGATCAAATCCGCTGTGTATATTCCCATGATGTAATAGGGGGGCGAGCCTATCGCCATATCGGGCACAGACTCCGGGCTGAAACTGAGAAGAAAACTCTATGCTACTGCTGACCCGGGAATCGAATCCGAGACCTCAGCACTGCAGTCGTATCGTAATACAACTACGCCACCAGACAGTCATTGATATGTATCTTTTAATTTTGTGTAAAGGTTATATCTTATTAGCTTAAGTTTTAAAACCTTCATGACTGTTATTAAAGTTGAAATGCCGCAGTGGGCAAATGCTATTCTATTTTAGGACTTCCGTGGCGTGGCTGTATTGGAATATTGTAGTATTGTGGTCTCGAATTCGATCCCTGGGTTGGGTTGGTTTTTCTAGACAATATCTAGAATCCATTTCATGACAGGCTTACCCCTTGTTATGTGGGTGAAGTCAAAAGATGGCTGGTGAATGACGATGTTACACTTCTGCCTACCCTTAAAAAAGGAAAAGATGTAATGTATGTGTTTATGCAATGTTAGGTTTCTAATAAAAACAGTTTAGAATACTAAATAGGTATTACGTATTCAAGTATTTGTCTGAGTATATTCCGTAACTTTCACTACTTTTGTTCCAATATGTCACAGTCTTCTAAGATCAAGGGAGCAAACGGCCTTGAGCATTGGTTGCATATATTTAGCGGAGTACCATAAGTGACGGGAAATGCAAATTGTCTTAAAAATCAATTTTGAAGATAGGTACGCAGGAGATATTATAGTGTGTGCGCAATACACAGGTGCACTCTCTGTTCCTTCACTCTCATAGTCCGTGAGACCGCAATCCGACATGAATGAAGAGATCAGGCGCAGGACCAACGGCTTTACGTGCTTTCCGAGGCACTAGTGTATCATACCGCCAACTTCCTGACTCCAAGCTGAGACTGAGTAATTTGTTCAATGAAAACAAGATCACAATATTTTTTTGCCCTACCCGGGATTCCAACCCAGGACCTCGGCGCAGTAGTCGTACTTGTAAATGCGACTAAGGCAGTCAACTTTATAATAATATGCAAACTGACTGCTTCGGTGTTGTAGTGGTATTACGGTACGGCTGCAGTGCTAAGATCTAGGGTTCGATACCCGGTCGGGCAAAGTGATATTGGGCTTTTCTACTCAGTATCAGCCCAAAGTCTAAAATTTGTGCCCGATATGGCGATACACTAGTCCCTATCACAGCATAGGGCAATATACGCACGGCGGGAGGTGGGTGTAACAGTTGCCTTCTGTCTACCCCCCCCTTCGGGGATTAAAGATTTGAATGTAGACTACTATACAACCATATCTGTCTTCTCGGATCTGACTGCCTCGGTGGCGTAGCAAGTACACGGTACAAAATACGACTGCCGCGCTGAGGTCCTGAGTTCGAATCCCGGTCGAGCCAAAATAATTGTGACTGGGTTTTTCAAACGTGAGCACGTAAAGCCGTTGGTCGAAATTCGGCTAGGAGGGATTCCTTCATTCTTCTCGGAAGCCCTGTTAATACTTCTCCGCACTCTACGTCTCCAATTGTTCTATGAAAACCATAGCTGTATCATATTTGATGATGGAGACAGCGCAATACATTATATCAAAAAGGCGAACCACGAAGGCGTTAATAAAAAAGGAACTACATACATATCCCAATTTATTTGTGTAAGAGGCAGTCGATGGTGGGCCTAGTCTACAAAAATTTGAAGTAGGCTAAAAGTCACTCAACCTTGGAGGAGGCGAGGCGCAACAAAAGCCGAATCTGTGAACACTGCTTGAGAAGTAGGTACCAGCAACCCATAGGGTTACCATAGAAAACTGTTTAATTAAAATATATTTGTTAACTAGCTTCCGCCCGCTTCTTCGCCCGGGTGGATTTCGGACTTCAAAAATGGAGGAGGTGCTCAATTTGTCGGGATGTTTTTTTAATGTATGGTAGTATGCAGGTGGTCCGATTGTCCGGTCAGGGTTTGATGATGGAATCCTGGTGAAATCGAAGGAACTTTAAACCATTAAGGTTGCACACGCGACTGAAGCTTAAAAAATGGAGTAACTTCTCCCGTTTTCCCAACATTTCCCTTCACTGCTCTGCTCCTATTAATTGTAGCGTGATGAAAAGTATACTATAACCAGCTCAGGAGTATGAAAAATTATTGTACCAAGTTTCGTTAAAATCCGTCGAGTAGTTTTTGTTTCTATAACGGTTATACAGACAGACAGACAAAAATTTTACTAATTGCATTTTTGGCATCAGTATCGATCCCTAATCACCCCCTGATAGTTATTTTGGAAATATATTTCATGTACAGAATTGACCTCTCTACAGGTTTATTATAAGTATAGAAGATGTAGATAACGCCACCTATCGATCTAATGAGGCAAACTTTACAATGGTTAGTTGACAGTTTGAACCAATGTTAAACCACACTAGCTGATACTTCAGAATACTAATGGCATCGTTCGCAATTTACGAGAATGGAAAATTAACATATTTTACACCCATAAATCGAGAAGGAAAAAAATATATTTTATGCACATTTTAAGTAAAGTTATTTAAATAAATATCAGTTTATAAGACCGTTGCTTATCTCTGTAGAAGCAAAGTGGCACTGTTATTTACGAGGTCTTGATAAAAAGGCAATTAAAACTTAAAAAACATTGTATTTCCTAGCCTTACGTCAATGATATTTAGGAATAAAATATAAATACAGCAAAAATATCGCAGTGTTAAATACCTGTAACATCACAATGGAAACACATACATCATTAATTTAGATATTGATTCATAATTTTCTTTATAAATTAAGCTTAATTTAATCTATTTAGCATGCATTGGATCCCTCATAACATTTTGATTTTATACTTTATTTATTGTCTTTATAAAAGGCGGCATTGTAAAAATTATCACATTTAAAGTTATTATCACAAAACGACCGGTGTGCTACACCGTCTATCTGTATTATACGCCTTCCACGAAGCCAGTGACTGCACTGACTTCAACTCCTCAACCGTCAGCGGTCTTCCTCTAAACTCGTCTTCAATATCCTGAAGAGTCCTGTCCTTGGTCTCTGGAAGGTAGCACCACGCTACAAACAAACAGTAAGCTACTACAGCAGCATTGATGCAGCATGTTCCGTGAACACCTAAAACGTTGAACAAATGAGGTAGCGTCTTTACAGTTATAAACATGTTAGCTGAATAAAACAGCACGCTTATACCGCCAGCTAAACTTCTGTATTCTAATGGAAATATCTCTCCAGCTATTATGAAACATAATGATAATGTGCCAGAAGCTACCGCGAACATTAAAGTGTGAATTAACAGGATGCCTATCATTGGATGATCGATGGTTAGTAGGCTGTTTTCTTTGGAATAAGTGTATACAGCTATACCTAATAAGGCGAATAAGTTAATACCAACTGTAGTGAACAGCATTACTCGTCTTTTTACCTTCTTGATGATGTATATTGCAAAGATATTAGCTATGATGCGATGGGCATCCAACGTGATCACCAACAATGGTATATTACAATCGGGACCAACAATTCTTTGGAATAAATCTATAGCATACGTTACAACTATGTTCACGCCACTCCACTGGGCGATGGTATAAATATGGATCATAATAAAAATAGGTTTGAAGAACTCCTTCTTTGTATCGTCGTTTTGAAGTAGACGATATTGCTTCTCAACTTCTTGATGAAGGTTTCTGAAATATCGGCCTCTGCTTTCGACTCTCTGATGATGATACTGGCTTCTATCATCCTTTTAGTTCTTCCTCTTCATGGTTACCTCTTAACCATCTAAAGACTCGTCTGCATTCGTCATATCTGCCTTGATCTGCTAACCAGCTAGGAGATTCTGGCGAGCATATAACAATGAATAAGTCGAGAAGAGCAATGAGCCCACACACTAGTGCAGAAATCTGCCATCTGATGTAGGAACCCATAGTGTGGACGACAAGAACCGATACTGCTATAGAAATTGATATTGTCATTAAGAAAGCGCCTCTATTCTTCGGACTGCAGTATTCTCCGATCAGCACGGAGCCGAGGTACGTCGCCATGCCCATGCAGAGACCTTGGAAGATCCTGGCTATCATCAGTGTTAGGACGTCTTGCGCAAAAATTATGCAGACCCAGCCGATGATCAGAGGAATGATGCTGATGAGGTTTGCCATTTTTCTGCCGTATCTTGACATGATGGAGGGCACCAAGAAGTTTCCAACGACGAGAGAGAAGCCAGGGATGGCAGCTGGAATGAGAAAGGAAGTAAATTAGTTCCACCTTAATTTTTTTAAGTGTCGAATTTGCTATTTAGTAAATCTGTTAAAAAATAGTCTATTTCTGTCGCCAAGCAGTAGTTCACAAGCACTGCTTTTACTATTGAGCTTAGAATAATTCAATTGAATACAGACAAACTCATTAACCTTTATAACATTGATGTATACGTAAATTCAGCGTCACAATAGCGACCAATCACGCCTCCTCTCATACGTTATCAGAGTTCACACCTTGAACCCCGTCGTGATGATAAATTACTATGACAATGATACACTAGCTAGTTCATTCGATAAAGAACCATAAAATGTATTCGCAATTAAAAATATAGTTGAATAGTTAAAAAACATTTAAATAACATTTGCAGGATCAGCAGGAACTGCGTTTGCTTAACATAGATCCAATTTTGATGACAAAATAGGACAGTAATAACTAAGTATATTAGATATCGCATTCAATGCACCAGTCAGCAGGTAAGAAAGTGGTAGTTCGCTGTTGTAGAATATATTTTATATCTCCCCAGATAGTCATCACCGTACACAAGGTCTTAAGACCCGCCATAGTGGCCCACGTAAGTGTGTTGCGATCCGAGATTATCCTGTGTATATCTGGTTCCAACAGGCCGGCATAGTTGTGTCAACTCTCGAGGGTTAATCGTCTCTCAGTCGACATTCTATTAACCTCACCACTTATATCAGGTCGTTTAAAAAAATTAAATGTTCTCTAAAAACATCAACTTAGAAAAATAAAGTATGATTTAATTTACGTATATTTCATAAACAGAATGTTTCGTAAACCAAGTGAAGTCATGACTCATTCAACAATTTCGAAGGCTCAATGAATCAGTGCACAATCCATGTTTTGTATTTACCTTTACTGAACGTTTGTTAATAAAACGAGTATTGCATACCACCTGACACAAGTTCATTGTTAGTTATTTACTTTCACTTTAGTTTTTGACTGTAGGCAGTTTAAGATTTTACATAACTCAATGACGCAAGGAGTAGTTTGTTCGCTTGATAAAAAATATGGTAAGTAGCCCAACCAAAAGCAGTTACGTCACCACAAACTTAAAATGTAAAGAATAGCACTGAACTGTAGATCATCTAAATCAGGGGTGGCCAACTTGGTAAGACCTAAGATCTACTTTTCACTGATGATACTCTGCGATCTACCAAGCTACATACATCTTGGAATCTTATGAAACAACATAGTTCAGTACACAATTTATTATTATTTTGATTAAAAAATGTTACAAGACGATGCGTGCAGCAGTTAGTGATTAGGTATATTGCGCGGTCTGTTCTACGTGTATTTATATTTTTGCCTAGCCACGATCGACTGGACTTGTTGTCGTGATCGACCAGTCAATCGCGATCGACCGGTTGGCCACCCCTGATCTAAATGATCTAGATGCAGCGTACGACCAAGGTTATGATTCAATGGTGAAGGGTCTATATAATGCCATTCGTGTCGGGCTTCCCTTTATGTAGTATCTATGTAAAATCCAATTATCATTAGAACGATTTGCAGATCGCATTTATGCATATTAGTACCTATAAGCGGCGATAGCCTAGTTGGGTATGGACCAGACTGCCGAGACGAAAGTCCGCAGGTTCAAATCCAAGAGCAACACACCTCTGACTTTTCTAAAAAAATCATGGGTGTATTCTTTCGTGAAATTATAGTTCGCTTTAACGGTGAAGGAAAACATCGTGAGGAAACCTGCACATCTGAGAAGTTCTCTATAGGAATTTTGAAGGTGTGAGAAGTCTACCAATCCGCACTAGGCCAGCGTGGTGGGCTAAGGCCTAATCCCTGTCAGTCAGTAGAGGAGGCCCGTGCTCAGCAGTGGGCAAGTATATAATACAGGGCTGATATTATTATTATTATATGTTGTGCGGGTTCCCTTAAGGAAAATTTCACCTTCCACCACTGGTTCCTTCACTCTCATAGTCCGGTGAGACGCCAATCCGACATGACGGGAGAGAGATCAGGCGCAAAACCAATGTCTTTACGTGCTTAATTAGAAATCTGTGTATTTTTTTTAATTTCAACGCACAACGGATACGCGGGATAGGAATTGTGTCTCAAATACTTTAAAGGCATACCCAACCAACAGTTGAGAACAGTTTAGCTAATTTAGTAAATTTAGAAATTGTTGGAAAACCTATTACTTTCATAATGTATATTATTATTATGAAAATCAAATTTGAATATTTCGTTGTCAAAATTTTTTGGTGCATCAAGGTTACAGCGTCTATACGGCAACTTATCATCATGAGATCAAATATGCCGGCTTTCAGTTAATATTTCTAAATTAAAACCCATGGCCTCTTTGTAATATTTACATTAAAATAATTTCAGCTATTTAAAAACGAAAAATAACAAAGCATTTTCTTGAGCGTGAAGCGGAAACTTCATACATTTAATCATCTTCTATTTTCTACAAAAGGAACTATTGTTATTTTAATTCTTTTAATTTAACTTTTTTTTTAGATAAATGTTGTTTCACAGCTATAATTAGTGAGGAGACTCATCCATAACCTCATAATTTTAATTAAGCCTGATTGATCTATTAACTGTTAGTGTGCCATTAGATAAATATATTCTGTTATATAAAACAGGGGCCTTGTTTTATATATTAATTTCTATTGTCTTAAACTCGACGCGTTGCGTTATGTTTTTGTTACCCACTGTCAAAATAACGTGTGGAATAGAGAATAAGGCGCCTGAAGAGTTTGTCCGGAACTACTGGTTCGAATTGAAATATTCTTTTAGCATTGATAGCCCAATTATTAAGGAAGGCTATATAACATCATGCCATGACCAATAAGAGCAGGGTATCAATGAAAAATGTTACATAAACGAGGAAAATGTATTCCTTTTGAGAGTTTTAATGGCGTGCGCTGCAATTACCTACAGTTTAAAAAAGATTAAGTGCAACGGTTTTGATTTAACAACCAAATTCGAAAAACTATTTGTTTTGCGCACTACTTCGCTTACGTTAAAAGCTTTCTAAGAAAGATGCGTATTTAAAACAAATGAGATTTGAATTTAAGCCCTCAGTATATTTTGGATCTATAAGATTTATATTAAAATGACTAATTAACAAAAAGTTGTACCAATCCAAGATCCTGAGGAATCATCGATGGGTATAGAAGAGTCGGAGGCTTTCAACTGCTCCAGGAGTCCTGTCGTAAACCCCATCACCAGGCCTGCTGCAGCCATGTTCAGTGACATCCAGAAGTCACGAAGCACTGGAATTTACGAGGATCATCATTAGATAATGTGCCATGAATAAAATTTTACGATGAGACGCTCTAGGATGAAAGGCGAATAGCACGCGTGCCGGTGTAACGGAGGATCAATATGTTAAGACATGTTGATAGAACAATATCTAAGAGTCTATAAGACTCTTTGTTTGACTGCACTCATTACAATACGTTGTACAAACACTACACCAGTGGTGGTTGTACGTAATAAAATAATACGCGTGTAATATAAAAAAACATAGTTAGGTCTTAAAAATAGTCACTCTGATAGGTAAGAGCGGTCCTGGATAGCCTGATACAGGCCTTTTTTTAAATATTAATAATGGCACGTTAACCACTAATGGATCGCCATTCTTGCCCTAGGATATGTTATTCTCATACTTAAAGTTAGCATTAATGGCTTCGGTAGGCTATGGGCCCGAGGAATAATAACTCATCTTATTGTTAACATTACAATTCTTTAACAGTAAAGTCTAAAGCCGATTGCTCCTTGAGCTCTAAACACTCTATAAAAAATATTCAAAACTACATGGCTATGACTGCAATTTCGAAAAGGATTTGTAAGTGAATTTAACTCAAATAACCGTTAACAATTTGTCTGCAACCATCATTGTCTGCACGCTCTTTTAATAGCTAGACTGACCGTTTCTTTTACAGTTCAAAATATAAGTTGCTTTTGAGATCTAAAATTTAGACCTAATTATCTAATGGAAACTTTATTACAATGCTAAGGTAAACCTCTTCCCCCTATTCTAATCATACTCAAATGAAGATTCAGTACAACATAGATTTACAAGCATGTAGGAAATATTGGATATAGTTTCTACGACTGGTCGCTTGGTTAATGTAATCTTCCCGATGGTACGTTACTTGTATCTGACTATATAGGTAATATACATAAGGTGTAAAACCCGCCATAGTGGCCTACGTAAGTGTATCGTTCTGGGATCAGCCTGTGTATATCCGGTTCCAACAGGCGGGTATAATTGTGTTGACTGTCGATAACCATCTCTTGTCAGTCAATATTCTATTGGACCCCACTCCACTTACAATCAGGTGCAGCTGGGTCAATTTACCTTGCACGTGTTTATTAAACTCCAGACTGTTGGGAATAATCATCTCTCGTCAGTCGATATTTAAAACTCACGCAGTATTACCCGACCGGGGAATTGAATTGCAAACTCCTGATCTGTATCGCGCTTACATTGCCACGGACCAAGGAGTCGCAGAAAGATCAGCATTGTGTTGTATAAAAACTGGCGGGTTTACGTTATAGGGTGGTAGTTATGAAGTCCGATACAAGTTTTAAATCCTCTATATTTTTGTTTGCCGTATTTGCGTTGTTTGTCTGGGTATTTGCCTGAACTCCGAGTGTCATCTCACGCTCCACTGCGTTTATTTTAATACAATATCTATTTCAAGCATCTGTTCTGTGTTTGATACTTCATTCATTATGTTTTGTTTAGAATAATAAACATGTTCTGTTTGTTTCCAACCAGAGTTCAAAGTTTTGAAATTGTATGTTGTTAAATCGTGAGTATTACATTATACTTGATACTCTTACTTCTCTGTCTCCGTCTCTTTTCTTGTCTTTTTCTTATTAGGCAAGCAGTTTACCCGTCTCGTTATTATATTGTATAAAAGCCTTAGATACAGAATTATATTCTTAATTGGTGCTTAACAATTCAACAAATGTATCCAAACATTACAAAACTGTACATTCACTTTTATGAACGTCAGATTTATTTTAATTGACCGACTTACGATGTTTCATGATTTTGTAATAGGTTTTTTGCAACAAAACTAACAGTGTTTTTAGAATGTATCAGTAGTCGATCTGACTCTACATCATTAAATTATCCTTATTCCTTCCCAGTAAGTCCGCGCACCAGAAATTTTCATTGATGGAAACAGTACGTCCGTGTTTAAGTTTTCATTGATGGAAACTAACCAACGATGAAGTGGCGATAGCCTAGTTGGGAGTGAAACGGACTGCCGAGATGAATGTCCGCAGGTTCGAATCCCAAGGGCCTCTGACTTTACTAAAAAAAATGTGTGTATTCTTTGTGAGTTATCGCTTGCTTTGACGCTGAAGGAAAACATCGTGAGGAAATCGGCATACCCTGAGGAGTTCTCCATAAAATTTTCGAAGGTATGTGACGTCTACCAATCCGCACTATGCTAGCGTGGTGGAAAGAGGCCTAAACCCTCTCAGTAATAGACGAGGCCCGTGCCCAGCAGTGGGACAGTACATGTTGATATTATTATTTATTATTATATAGCCCCATGAAAACCTCTTCTGAGAA
>NC_051117.1:1341959-1358545 GCF_014839805.1 Manduca sexta | reverse complement strand
AGTCTAAGGAATCTAAAAAACATGAACAAGGTACCTGTGAAGCTAGTGATGAATCTTGTAATAAGGTTTAAGTCTCATTGTAAATTTAGTTTTTGACATTCCTATTCCTAAGACTGAATTTTATAATAAAATAAATATTTATCTGAATGTGGTGTTTTTCTTTTGTCTTTTCTTTGAATATTTTTTGTAAAATATTAAAGTTATATAAAATAGAAGAGAAGAAAGACAAGCAAAATGTTTGTTTTTGTTAAATAAAAAATGTGTTATTATCTTTTATACCTATTTTGTTATTGCTCTTAAAAAATGTCAATGATTTAATTTAATGTACGACGCTACAGCCGTTTCATTATTAACTAAATTATTTTAATTATAATTTGGTATACAAATTAACTCCAACGATTAAACCAAATAGACCATGGTCAAGGTATTCATTTTCAATAAATATAAAACCCTAAAAACGTAGTCAAATCATGCGAATAAATCAATTTATAGATATTATTATGTTGTTCGACCCTGAACCAATAAACAGTATAAAAAAAATATTTAGTCCTTGTTACAACAAATAAATAACAACTACGCTTCTTGTTTTCCACATGTATGCATGTATTTGTGTATACTTGTACCCAGGGCCGTATCCATTGTATCCACCTTCTGCGGGAAACAGTAAAAATAACTCATTAAAGCTTTGGTGGTACAGTCGGGTGGAACCTCGGCCTCCCCTCTATATACATCTATGGGTACTGCGCCTAGTGTGACAGCATTGATGGGGAGATGGGGACACAAAAAATATATATTTTATCTGAATATTACAAGAACGTGAATTTTAATCATTAAACATATCTATTTATCCCTTGTACCTATTTGTTTACCTTTGAATATTGCATATATAATCACAGTAATAATATAAAGTGTTTGAATACTGTAAAGACTGCCGCGGTGGCGTAGTTGTATTGCATGTCCGGTACAGCAGCGCTCTGGGGTCCTGGGTTCGAATCCCGGGTCGGGCAAAGTGATATTTGGGTTTTTCTGCTCAGTATCAGCCCGGAGTCTGGAATTTGTGCCCGATATGGCGTTAGGCTCGCCCCCTATCACATCATGGGACGGAACATACTTGGCGAAAAGTGGGTGCCCTAGTTGCGCCTCTGCATACCCCTTCGGGGATAAAATGCGTGATGTTATGTTATGTATGAATACTGTAAAATTTACTTCTACAAAATATACCTATGAATGACAAATCTTAAAAATCCCAAGTTCGGCTCAGCATGGACGCAAAGTTGATGTATATAAGTAATTATATGCAATGTCTGGTACACCGTACAAAAACACATATTAAGTTACGACTCCAGAACCGGTCTGACTCCGCTGCAGGTTGCCTAGACGCTGTAAATGTAGACCGAGTGTCTTCAGATTTGTGTTTCATTTAAATAAAAAGTTAATCGAGTTTTGTTCTTGAAAAACATAATTCAATACCTGTGAGTCCATTAAAAAACTTCTAGTAATTAATTAATAACATTTTGTCACTTAATACTTATCGAATACTTTAGACATTGAGACTAAACCCTGTTTTAGTAACTTATGAAGAATTTAAGGTATTGGATAAGTATTTTAAATTATAAACATTGTAAACTACGTATAAATTATGTTATTAACTGCAAATGTTGTTCTGTTACTATTTAGTGTATTCAAAAAGTTCCCTTATTCGTTATAATTACTTTAATATTATCAATAAAATTATGTAACAAAACAGACTGTGGAAGTTATTTATTATTTTGAGCTACGCGAATATTGTATTCAATTACAAAGAAAGTTCTAGTAACAATTATCAAATAATTATGTGAAACGAACCTAAATATAAAATATTGAAATAAAAATGTGTATAGAAAATGTACTTATATTATGTCGTATGTACCTACCAATAATTGTAATTAATTTAGATTATTTGATTAAAACATGTAATGTTTGTATTGTATTTTGGAATGTGTGTGTTGACGGTTAAAAATCAAACAAGCTGTGGATATTATATAGCAGGAATATTTATTAAAATATAATAATACAAGCAACAGCAATTTGGTCAGTCTTCTCAATCACATACATACATGATGCGTATACATTATGCACAGGGACGCAAGATCTAACACACGGTGCACGGTTTTCTTCGCCTCTGTGAGTCGATCACTTCTGAGGGCCGTTAGCTTCGGCATCGGCTGCAGGCTCCTTAATCTCCTTCCTAACTGGTCCAGTGTGAGTAATAGGCACGGCCCTCTCGTTCTTCGACACTGGAGGGACTCTAGGAGCGATCACAGTCAACACGCCGTCAGAAGACAGCCTGGACTCCACGGTATCGGGATCACAGTTCTCAGGCAGCGCATACCTTCTGGTAAACTGGCGAGAAATGTATCCGTGTTCATCCTGCTTCTCTTCATGTTTTCCTTCAACAATAACGAACCCGTCAACAGTCTTCACGGTAATTTCTTCGGGAGTGAAGTGCTGGACGTCAAGATTGACTTGGAACTTGTCCTTATCAGCAGTGATGGTGGACCCGACGTCACGAGCGGCCAGAGCCAGTTGTCTCCATGGTCGGAAGTAGTCCCTGGATACCGAAGGCGCCATAACAGCCGTCAGTAAGTCGTCAGGAGTAAGCGCTAATCCAAAATCTTGGTCGAGGAGGCGGCGGGGCTGGCCGATCAGATACGGGAGAAGCGACATTGTTTTATTTTGTATAGTTAAGTTGCTTTGCGTTTGCACTCAAACAATGCTTTGTACGAATGAATTAAATATTCGCCGGCCGGCGCGCTTATATACCGCTGCAACGCGACATCTAGTGACGAATGGAAGGGCCGAGAAAAAACGCGATAAAAATACACGTTTGTGATAGTGTGCGTAACGTAAGTAAATACTACGTGTAGGTATGTGTGTTTCTCAGCTGTTTATTGATCGATGTTGGGACGACGGGCAATGCTCGTGTGCATTCTGGATTGTTCCCTGCGTCCTTGAAATGTAATGATAAATAGGGATGTATTATTGGTCAATATCGACTATTACGTAAAATGAATATTATGTTATTTACGGTTTTCGTCGAATTTTTTTTTTATTTTAATGATAAATACTTACCTATTCCTACAAATGAATGTACCTACTTCAGTTTTCTTTTTAAAATACTTACCTAAGTATTTAATTAGCTATTAAATTATCCCATTGGCGTATTCAATAGAGAGTAGGCGTAACATTTTTAAACCATATTCCAGAAACGAATTAACTTTGACGAAAACAGTTCTAGGGTATCATTATTCTGAACGAAAACATTGAAATTTGAGATTAATTTTGTATAAGTCCGCCGATATCTCCGGTGATGCTGCGGGTAAAAACTAATACATATATTATCGATTACATAGCCAAAGTTCTCTTATAAAAAGGCATTATAGTCAACTTGCTCGTAATATGAATAAATATTTTTTTCATATTTCTAACCGGTCAATCCGCATTTCTTGTCAATCTCTAAAGCAATTTACTCGATTAATCCGCGACAAATTGCATGTTTTATACATGTTACATTGTTGTCGTAATTCTATTGTATCCTGCACTTAATGCAATTTTAAAAAGGTATATAATCTAACATTATGTATCACGTATGCAGTTTTATTGTACCAAAATTTAAGCTGCTTGCAATTTCATTCATTCGTATAGGCGTGGCATTCTATAAAGAGCGAGCAAAATACCGGAATACCGGACCAAATTAAGAACTTCAAAAAATCGGTATTGTTTTACAAACCGGGTTACCGGTTATTTTCGGTATTTTATAAAAATAATTAGTACATGTTTTTGTTAATTTAAAGTTTATCCTCAAAATTTAAGCTGCTTGCAATTTCATTCATTCGTATAGGCGTATATTCTATAAAAACGAGCAAAATACATGCTTATGGCTATATTGCTTCGCCTTCGCAGTGCGTAGACGTAGGGCCGTTGTGATTGGCTAATATTGTGATACAACTTGAATCTAGTTGGCTGTCAGATTAACAAAGCTGAATAAACAGCAAGCTGTCAGATAAACAAAGCTGAGAAACATAACAGGGGGAATAGATGTAAAATACAACCTGTTTAAAAGCCTTGAGCTGCCTACAATAAAGGCCTGATATTTCATGGCAATTTCGCGAGGTTTACCGAAAGGCCGAAATTGTCCTTATTTATCCTATCTACAGCTGCGGACACATAATCGACTTGCTCCTGAGAATAAATTTGCAAATCATCAGCATACAGGTGGTACGCACATTGAAGATTTTGTGTTAAGAGGTTTATGAAGATAGAGAACAATAATGGGGAGAGTATGCCGCCTTGAGGGACGCCACGGTCTATATCGCGCCAGCTAGACGAAGAATCGTCTAGGCGCACCAACTGTTAGCGTCCCTGAAGATATGACGAGAACCAATTCAGTGCCGTGGGCGAGGTAATAAGGTGGGAGAGGTTTGCAAGATGAATGTCGTGACTGACTATATTGAAGGCCTTGGAGAAATCAACCAAAGCCAAAACAACGAATTTGGAACATGCCCGCTCTAATATCGCCAGTCACTTGTTGTGAGCACAAGCCTCGAGAGAAAAGGAAGAATGGATATGGGACGGAAATGATTAGCAAGTGATGGGTTAGGGATTTTAGGAAGAGGGATAACAATAGCTCTCCGCCACAAAGACGGAAAGATACCAGTGCTGGGAGGCGTTAATGATGTGGGACATGATTGGTAGAAGTTGGTCCAGGATAGGGATTATCATGCGACGACTGATGTTGTCACAGCCAGTGGCACTGGATTTAATGGACAGGATGACTTTTCTTATTTCACCTAATGGCACAGAAGAACAATGAAAAGTATTAATGTTAGGCCTGGATAGACCCGCTAAGAAATCCATGGTACGACGCCTAGTTTGGTGATCAATCATGGTAACAGATGTGAAATGTTTATTAATGTCATCCAAACCAATAGTCGCACCGTGGAGATCTATGATTTTAACTTTGCCAATACCCAGAGTTCCGAGGAATCTCCAGATACTGGCTGACGAGGAAAAAGAAATATTACTGAGAATGTGTCGGCGTTTAGCATTACGTACCATCTGGTTACACCAATTCCTTGCAACCTTAAAAAGGCACCAGTTCTCCTCCGAACGATAACTTCTGTACTGGCGAAAAGCCCGATCCCTTCGTCTCATCGCCATCCTTACCCCATGTGTAATCCATGGTGCAGGAGGACGTTTTAATTTAATTTTCTTTAAAGGGGCATGGGTATCAAAGAGTGAAGTGATAGCGCGGTTAAAAATTGCGACTTTATCGTCAACAGAGGTGGCTGCCAATAGGTGATCCCAGCTAAAATTAGCAGCGTCTCCTTTCAGCTTATCCGCATCAATGCGACCAAAACTATGCAAGTGCAATCTTAGAGGGGAATTTGGGAGGTTTAAGGGCGTAAGACATGTAGATGAGATCATGGTGAGAGAAGCCAGGAGCAGAAAATTGACCGTGGGAGAAAACAGAGGAAGGAGCAGAGGTGAGGATAATGTCAAGCCAAGTGTCGTGACCATCCATATTATGGTGGGTGGCTTGCAGTGGTAGGACATGCAGTTTATCAGAATCAAGGACAGTAAGGAGTTTACGAGATCGGGAAGAGTGGCTGGCAAGTAGATCAGTATTAAAATCACCCATGATGATGTGATGAGCATATTCTGATCTTATAGATCCCAGAACTGTTTCCAGACTGGAGAAGTAATCAAGAGATGGGGGACAGTAAATAACACCTAGTAAGGTTTTCACTCTCTTGACCCCCAAACCTCAGGAAACAGAAATTTCGCATAAGCAGAATAAGAAGCAGAGGAAGATATTACAGTTTTATATTTCATGTCGCTACGTAAATATATAGCGACTTCGGCCCCTCTCCTGTCCACTCGATCATTTCTAATCAAAATGAAACCAGGGAGGGGGTAAAGGGTAGAAGGAAAGTGAGGTTTGAGCCAGCTCTCAGAAATCAGAACGGCGTGAACGTTGGCTTACGAAAATAATCTCTTTTCATTCAGTCTTTAACTAATTACTAAGCTGTCATTAAAATTTGAAGTTTAATTACTAACTTAAATGTAAATATATTTCCTATTTTTCTAATATTTGTTCAAATACCGGAAATACCGAAAATACCGGAATACCGGAATTTATTTTAGGCCAATACCGAAAATACCGGTTTTAATAATGGTCCGGTATTGCGACCCCTACAACATATACACGTACCGATAGACGTGGTAAACGTATCTAATATCTATACCTACTAATATTAAAAAGATGAATAGTTTGTTTGTTTGAACGAGCCAATCTCAGGAACAACGAAACCGTTTTTCTTTTTTTTGTTCACTAATAGGAAGCTACAATACTTCTGAGGGCTATGTGTTACTACTATCTTGGGAAAATATTTATCCCCGAAGACCTTCATGCGGGCCGGGCGGAGCATCATTAATATATTTAGATGTGTTAGCCTATAGTACACGAGAATCCATTTTATTTTATTTATTTTGAGAGTTTACAACAGATAACACACATTACATTATTTTCACATATTGCAGTACAACGGCAGAAGAAAACTATGTTTCTCTACTTACAGTAAACTACAGCATGCATCATAACTTACATGATATTAGTAGATTTTGAATTTTAAAGCTTATTATTATTATTGTCATTTTTTTTTTATTATTATTTCTTAAGTTAATATAAATTTGCATGGTTATCTTTAGAGTCCAGCAATAAACTGTTGAATGTAGACATGGTATTGCTAAAGATATCTAAGTACTTATGTCTTCCGAAACAGTCGCTTTGTCATTATATTTAGTGATGAGTCTGACTAGTGGCGAATGTTTTCCTAAGTTGGTTCGATACCGAAGAGTTCTGAGTATTGGGCATGGGTAACGGGGAATTCTGCGAGGAGATTGATATTTATCTTCAGGTCGGGGCAGTTGATGTGGCTGTTGAGGAGTTTATAAAGGAATTTTAGGTCTGCGAAAGTACGACGAGTTTCTAAAGTAATTAACCTGAAGTGTTCAAGTCTTTTTGTGTATGATGATAAAAGTTGTGATACAAAAACTTTTAACAATACGTATTCAATGAACCTTTCTCATAATTGGCAATAGCAATTCTGAAATTACATGAATCGTAACTTATTTGTTTTGTACGGTCATGGCTAACTGCATCGGATGTGCACTCAGCATCCGCCACAGTTCATTGTACTTGCATCTAAATATAGTGTTTGCGTTGCTAACCAGTCTAGGTCCGATTCAGTGCATCAGGATGCGCTACACATAACTACATATTAATGTTATTCACCAGATTTATTGTTCAGCTATTAGATTCTAGCTTTTATGTGTCATTGGATTCAAATGTATTGTTTATTCTAAAGCAAATTTATAATCTTGTTTCTTCCAAGATGTATTGGCATTTGTCTAGTTGATTCAAAATTTTGGTGGTGTTTATTGTTGTTTAAAAAATTATCGTTAATTTTAAGGCTGGAACATGTATGACCCTGAATTCTCAATCTAGTGATGTTATAATCAAATTAAAATGACCTTAATGAGAGTAATTACTTTCTCAAAAAGTACTTATGTTTTAAATTTATGTAAGTATATGTTAGATATTTTATGTATCTACAAGAATGGCATTTATTTGTAAAGTATAATTGTGTGGATACCCTCAGTATTTGCAATGCATATCTACCTACCTATTCCGAAATACTTAAGCCTAGTTAATTACCTAAAAATAGCGTTATTCTTTTGGAACGCGTTTATTTATCTTCGAAAACTTAAAATAAAAATTATACTTAATGGGTTTAAAGTTTAGGTCGATCTTAAATTGTATCCATCGTTCAATAGATCTACACCTAACTCCATATAAAATTATACCTACTTTTGTTAATATTACGAATTTTAAGAATTCACCAGTGTGTATGCATATCATATAAATTATGTAATTATCTACCTACTAATGCGATACTAATACAAACCAAAGTAGAATAGAAATGTAATCCACCGCAAAATCTGATATGTAATTTTCTATTTGAGTGTAACCTATCAAACGGTCATTGGCTTTTATAATATTGGTGTTGAATAATTTAAAATATTATTACTTATCTACTTAGTCCTATTGTTCAGTAATTCCCCCAAATTAAAAGTAAGGAAAAGGTATTCCCAAATTGCGCTTACAGTATCTTAAATTAGTAAGTGCATTATAAATTAATTTATAATTTAAGATCACGACTTATAGGTAGGTACAAAAGCATTATGTGGCTCGCATTAAAATTCCAAATAACAGATGTGTAGTTTCGGCCTAAAACATATAAATGCCTATGGAAATCGAATCCAAAATGTCACAATTTCGGTAATAGCCAGGAATTTGGTATTGTGCCCGGTAAATGGTAAAAGGTTGTACCCTAGAACTTGGGACCTAACATGGATGGCAAAATGTGGATTACACAAGGCATCTGCCCTATAGTCTCTTATAATCAAGGCGTCTTCATCATCACTCATAAAAAGATAAAAGCTTGATGTCTTTCTATCCAAGATTTCTATCCGATGGTTATATCCCTTTTGTCTATGGCATTTAGAATTTATTATCTGAGTTTATTACAGATGTCTTTGCAGATGTATTAGTCTATGCCTTAGATGACGACTGACAGTTGTCAGTTTGACATTACGTTAATAAATATTTATTTTTTCGTTTCGTATGCAAATGCTTATATTTCAGGGTCTGAGAGTTCGTATTTGGTGAATACTTACTGAAAATGGTGAATTATTGTTGCGTTACTGGGTGTGGGCGTCATAGTAGAAAAAATAAGCTATTGAATTATTACTGTTTGCCAAAAGAAGTAGAAAGGTACAATGTTTTTTATTGTGTTAAGTAAACGATATGTCTGTGAAATTACCTAAGGCCCTAATAATGTTTACAGGCAAATCGTATGGCTGAAAGCGGCCAGCAGAGAAGATTTATTGGCAAAAAAGCCAGAAATCCGTATGAAGTATTACAGATTTTGTTCTCGTCACTTTGCCCCTGCTAGTATAAAGAATAAACATTTGTGCTCCGACGCGGTTCCCACTTTACATCTGCCTGGAAGCTTGAAAGAAGGTAATATAATAGGAAAATATATACAACTTTTTTCTTAATATAATTTAGAAAATATTGTTTACTGTTATTGAGTATATTGGATATAATAGTGTTTCTCTGATGTCATTATTATGTTAATCACTCCTTTCCAATAATATAAATAACAGTTTTAAATTGTAACAACTTTTATATTGACTAAACATTAAGTTGGCCACAATTGCCCATATCACTTTGTAAGGTACAGAAAAAATATGTGGACACACACCTATTTTAATCTATAAGCAACATTATTGAGGGCTGTAAATAAAGCAAATTCATGCATGTTTAAAGTCTTAAGTAGAAGTTTATGTATTGACAAATAAACCAAGCTCAAGTTATGATTTAAGAGTTTGTTCTCAGCTGATTCGGCACTGTCAAATAAGAATAATAATAAACACTCAGCTTTCAAAAACTGTTACATAATGAGACTTAATATATAATTTAAGCTGACATTAATATTGGTTCACTAAATAATGACTATCTTAAAAGACTGGCCTTAATTCAACACAGCTGATATCAAACTTCATAGCGAAATGTGAGTTGCATCCATTTATACAGCCCTAAATAATGCAACACATAAATTCAGTTTATAATGCTTTTGACTTAAGTGACTCATATTTATTAGTCTTATCCCGTTTTTACTTCTTGTTCTTATTGGATGTTTGTTAATAGTGCTTTCTTCTTGTCTACTGCCGGTTATTCTGTTAATGTTACCAATTACAATTATGTTTTTCAAGAATTTATGACAGGTCAGTAGCATTTTGTTGTTTAGTCTGCTGCGTCGGTGGATGCTTAAACTTGTATTATAGTCTAAGTGTGCTCATTACCTGGTATATTGATTGTTAGTTTTGTAAGTCTCTGAGATGCTACTTTACTTTTTTCAATATCATTTAGTTTCTCCTATGAAATGGAGATTTTTTTTTTGTATTCCCTAATTTCAATTCCTAATCTTCTAACCATCTCATTTGATGTTGTTTAGTAGGTCTCCAAGTTTTAGGAGTCCTTGTGCTTCCAGTTTCTTAAGGTTTTGATTTACTGTCTGCTGGTAGTTAGAGGGTGGCAGTCAGACTTCCTCATGATAACCGCTGTCCAGATCGGGGAAGGTGATGTTTGTGGTTGTGTTGAGATAGTATTGTACCTGTTTAGCTTCTGATTTCTCCTATGTGTTTTTGCTATTGTTTGTTGCAGCTTCCTCTATCAGATCATTTGATCTTTTCCATTGTAATAACTCTAAATTGTTGTTGATCTTATTTAGTTATGTAAGGGCTGTACAATGTGGTTACCCATATTATTTAGATAGAGTCTATTTGTTGACCCTTTCTTCTTTAATTTGTTCTGCGTGGTGTGCTTTGGTCTATTACTATCAATTTGTCATAACAAATGTATGCTTCATTGCCTTTTATTATTTCTTTTTTCTGCTGTGCTTTTAACTGTTTCCTTTTGAGGAGAACGTCTTTTGGGTAATCGTCACTCACATATACTTTTCCCAGAAAGAAATTATTGTTTTTTAGGAGTTCAATTTTGCGCCATGCTAATGTTAGCGTAATTAGTATGGGTCTTTTCTTGTTGTTTTCTTTTTTTCCCAGTCTATGTACTTTACTTATTTCCCATTTATCAAAGATCTCTATATCCGCTTTACTGCTGACACTATTGAGAGTTTCCAGGGTTAATTCCATAAGCTCAGCATTGTTGGCCTCTTTTTCCTTCACTCCATGAAGAATTATGTTGTTTTTCCTGACTTCCCTTTCCAAATTCTGAACTTTATTTTTTAATGTAGTGACTTCTTCTTTGAGTTTCAAGTTATCATCAGTGAGGGTTCTCATTTTTCCGTCAAATGTGTCAAAAAGATTTTTCTGAAGACTTTCCGCCAGTTTGTTGTTTTGTTCTTTTATTTCCATTGTCATTTCAGCCATTTTTTCCAATAAAATGTTAAATTGTTGATCCATTTTTGATTGGGATATGATTTTTACCAATTAGCAATTTTTATTTTTGATGTGGTATCTTTTTTGAGATGGTAACTCTTATTATGAGATTTTATGTATAGCAACTGACATTCAATTGTCAGAAAGTAGAAACAACACTGTTCAAATTGTTCGTTATCGGCACTTGCACTATTTTAGTCTTTTTAGAGTTATAGTTAAATATTTGTTGTGATTTGTTAGAATTTCGATAGCAGTGCACTTTAACAATATGATTTCGACGTATTTATAGTCATTTATACGCGATATGGCACAGAAAATGTGATTTTTATTTGCAGACGAACTACACTGTATGTTAACTTGACAGCTGTCAAACCGGAAGTCCAAGCTTAAGCTGTCATTTAAGAACTTGTTTAGCTGAGTCCGCACTGTGAAACAAACAAAACTTAGCTGTCAAATTCGGAAGTCACATATTGACTTAAGATGTCATTTGAGCTGATGTAAATATAGGTTCACTAAATACTAGTGATGGCAATTGATAGCATTTAATTTTTCAACATACACAAATTTAATTTTTTCACCATACCTCAAATACAGTTATAGGTTAGGTGTTAAAGAAAGGGGTGCTCAAAGAAGGAAGTTCTATGTTATTGGAGAATATCTATTGGAACATATTTGAACGGAAAAAAAAATATTTTATAATCTATTAATTCAATTTTGATCTACATTGACATGGATTTTCTTGAAAAACACATAAATACATGTCTATGCAAACATAAATCCAATTTGTCCGCAGACTGCAATCTTCCGCCAAAAATAGCTACTCATACTCGCTTATTTGGATATGGACTTTTATTATGCAACGCGGCAAATTTGAAACCACTCTATGAGCTGCGAGTCGAGCTCGCTGACAACGCCGCGGTTTTACGACGATCCACCAACAAACGTTACAGCAAGCCAACAAAATATCTGGTAAGCTCACTCATCAATCACACCCTTAAAATGTTTCAACTCCTAAAAACAATTTAATAAAACATTTTTTTAGCAGTGACCATCCTACGTGTGATGATAATGATGATGATGAATAAAATAACATTCTAGGTGAATCAGATGATGAGGAGCAGGTATCTCACGAGAACATTGTGTGTAATAGCTGCCACAACACTATATTTGGGTTCCGTACAAGTGCATCACATGTGCTGATTATGATCTCTGTCCCAAGTGTGAGATGCTGGAAGTCCACTCAGAGCACTACCTTATCAGGATTCCCAAAAAGATGAAGTTTGTAGGTGTTCTTATTTTGTTTTCTTTAAATCATATTGAAATTGGTTATTAATATTATCTAAATTTATTATCATCATTTAAGTCTTCTGTAGAACTTACACCCCCCTTCCCTCCCTAAATATTTCCAGACCAATATGTTAGAAGCAGCCTTGATACAGTGAGTTAATGCGACCTTTATTTTGATTGAAATGATAATTCACTTTTGTCTCGATTTATTCTTAATAACAGTTTTTAAATTATTTCTAACTTAAATTAGCATTGTAACCTTAAAACTATGTTTTACAGAAACTTGCTGATGATTTGGCCAGACGATGGCAGAAGTTCTTCAAATCTGAACATGTCACTCCAGACAGCAGTGCTATCATTTGTGAAGAAAGCAGTGATGATGAACCCATCACGAAGTACGTCAAAAACTATGATACCGGCATTGAATTAACTGAGGAAATAAAGAATAAGATACGTAATGAAGTGACAAGAATACTGGACATCCCATTGAACACTCCAAATCCTGAAAATAAGAATAAGAAGAAGAGAGTAGTTAAGAAGAGACCAGCACCAGAAGTAGAGGGCAAGTAAGAAACAGAAGATTGATGATGCTGGAGTGGTGCCAGAGGTTGCGTTTGCTGATGTTAATGAGTTGAATAATCAGGCTATGGATGTTAAACTAGAGATACCTGAGACATTTGTACCAGTTCCTGTAGGTTGGTATATAAATTATGTAATTCTGATTTTACTGTAGTTTTGTGGCTATTCTGAGTATATTCTGTTATGATGGTCACTATACACTACATATCATACACCAAAATCCTCCACGGTCTTTTTTAAATGATGCTTCATGCTCATTGTAAATTTCATTATTTTTTCATTATTTCACATTCAATCCAAAAAATAATAAGCGTCAGATATGGTAGATTTTACTTTTTCGTTTGTGCTTCCTTCAATAGTATTCTAACTTTATTCTAATTTTCCTGTCCACAGAAATAACTAATTATGTATTGTTATTACAGAGCCTCAACAACCAATGCTGCACATGAAAGTCAGTGATGACCTCACAGAGCTCATGATCGAAATGAACGACCAGAAAACTATTTATAAGTTTTAGGGATGGCCACTTTTTTTTTCATTTAAATGTATAACGTGAATAATTGTTTTATCAAACACAATAAAAAAATATCCTCATCTAATCATAATTATCTTTTTCTTCCTATACTGCCAGTGCACTCCAATGTAGGGTCAGCAACAGACTTTTCAAGCCGTGACCTAGTAGGGTAAGCGAGGGCTCAGGTGCAAAGAAATTGTCGCCCCGGCCCAGTATACGTTATAGCGGCCGTAACCGATGCGGGAACTCGGATGGGACAAAAAAAATGTCTGACTTAATTCTTTGGTAAGATGCTTGGATAATTTAAGCAGGTGTACATCACTTAAAGAGAGATCTTTCAGCTAAGCTCGGCTATAATTTCATGGAAAATAATTGCAAGTTCCGTTTGAGGTTTAGGTACAGTTTTAATATAATACATATATGAAAATGTCCTTAATGTTTTCAAATCATTTTACAGGTAGACCCCTAAACTCTTAAGAGATCAAAATCTTACATAAAATGTTGATGGATCGGGAATCGAACCCAGGGCAACTTGCTCCACAGCTGCAATTAGACCATTGATTCCCCAAATGATGCAGGTGGTCACCCAGGGTCCATGCGAAAGTCATGGGAAGTCTATGTTGGCGTGACCTGCATATTCTGCAAAACTAGCATATTCTGGGAATTTGGTAGAAATTTAGGTACAGGGAGTCAATCGGAGTCGGAAAAAAATTGAAAGTCTATGGGGAAAACTTTGGAAACCTCTGCATTAGACCAGGGATACGAAAGTCGCACGAATCACCATCATTCATTTATCCCTATTCATAAAAGATACATTTAGATATAAGTGCAACAAGAAATAAAAAATCCAAAAGGGTATGTTTATCAATAAATTTTCTCAGTACCTTTTCATAATAATTTATTGATTTATTTTTTATGTTAGGCAAGGACATACTCTACGTTTAAAGTTTTCTCTCTTTCCGCCATCTGTTAATTTCAAACTTTTCTCTACGTTACTGGAGTCTGTGCCAAACTCAGAGGTGCCAAATGTCAAAACTCAAAATTGTCAATAAACAATCATTTGGCTTGACAAGAGAATTAATGCTGAGACTAATATTTTTTATTTATAATTTTAAGGTTTTATTCTAGTGAACATACTAAAAATGTCTGTGGCCCCAAGTCCAAACCTTCTAAATATCAATGACTGTATTATGGTTCCATTTAATGCGAAATAGTGGGAATTTGAGAACACTTACTTGGTTTACCCCAAACAGCAGTACACATAGTGTACCCGTTGGACAAAAGTAGACATAATGCATGAAGAACTTTTAATATCTTTGGTAGAAAATATACCGAAATATATAATTATGACGATCCCCGCTATCACGACGACCAACGTCGCTCAAATATATGGGAAGAGATAGGAAACACTATGAATGAATCGAAGTGGAGAAAGATTCGCGAAAACTTTAGGAAAGCGATTATGCTTCGACAAACCAAAAGTGGTCAAGTGAAACATTTTAAACCTATTCGATTTTCCAGGGAGTTGAGTTTTATCAAACCGTACATAAAAAAAGAGCATGAGTCCATGACCAATCATTCTTTGGTAGCAAGCGATGATGAACAAAGCTACTTAACATCACCACCCTCAACACCTGAACCTCCAGTTGTCTCAGCTTCATCATCTGTGACAGCAAAGAGCACTACCAAAAAAAGAAAAACAGTAGAAGCACCAACAAGTTCTCAATCTATAGAAAGCAAATATTCTTATAACCTACAAGAAGACGATCCCATAGTCTTGTTTTTTAGAAACCTTGGCCAAACTGTGCAACAATTTCCACCTGATATACAAGTACGAGTGAAAAGGGATGTGTTCAATATTGTCAATAAAGCAGAAGAAGAATTCATTCAAAGAAATGATTCCTACAATTCAAACATTACTGAGTACTTCTATATCTCAAAGCATAAATAAATATCTAATAGCCATTGATAGAGTTTATTTTTCCTATCCCTGATGAACACTCAGTTGCAAAATAATTAAACAAACTCAAAACTTGAAATAATATCTGTAGTTGTATATTAAGTCTGATGAAAGCATTTTTATTTGTGTATCAATTAACAGTTTTCAGTTTATTTCAGTGAAGAAAAAACATTTTGATAAGGGAACAAAATTGTATGAGCAATTTTCAAATATGGAATTTGTAACTAATTTGAAAGTACACCAATCTTTGCATTTCGAATATTTAAATCAACGTCGCAAATTGCTACTTCTGAGGACAAATTGGAGGGATTTTTTTCGTCCTGAATATGAATACAAATGAATAGAATAGACTCCGCATTCAAATTTTAAATTATTTTTTATACACAATATAAACACACGGGTAAAATGTGGGTAGAAAAAGTGATTGGGTTGTCAGATTCATTATTTTTCGTTGGCTTGATGTCGTATGTAAGAATATAAAACATAGCCTGATAACAGCTGTCAAATGTGTGCGTGCGTTTGCAAACTACCAAACGAATTTGGTATGGCGATAGTTTAGAATTCTGTAATGTATATAAACTTATTTTTATTTCGAGAAAATATGTAGCGATACTTATATGCTGGACAATCTCTTCTCTGCGGGCGAAGCCGCGAGCACAAGCTTGTTAAAAAGAAATATAATAGTAATAATAACAAATAGTAGAAAAAATATATTTAGTCTTGCAACCCTAATTCATGTTACTAAAACGTGAACCCATAGAAATGGGATATTTGTTTATTTTTCCTTTATATTGGATAATGAGTATTGTTATTAATTAAAATAACTGTAAAGTATAGGTTAAATATACGTTTAAACATGTAGCGAAGGGGCTAGACGCCATAGTGTAGTAAAAAGTTAGGCCAATTGTTAATATTTTTTTAAGCATGGATTCCGAGGATTCCCGCTCAGGATCGTTGTCCCAGGGCACTAACAGCCCGGCACCGACGGTTTCCTTCAGCTTAGATAAGGTAATTAAATATATCCTTCCCTATTAATGTTTATGTATTCATTATTATATTGCTCTTCGAAATAATTGTAATTCATTTGCATTTTGATATTTTTATACGACATCGTCCCATTGTAATATACATTAAAATTTAATAAGAATCGTTCAATAACTTTCATTAATAGATTAGTAG
>NC_051117.1:1305699-1341459 GCF_014839805.1 Manduca sexta | reverse complement strand
CAATTTACTCGATTAATCTCGACAAATTGCATGTTTTATACATGTTACATTGTTGTCGTAATTCTATTGTATCCTGCACTTAATGCAATTTTAAAAAGGTATATAATCTAACATTATGTATCACGTATGCAGTTTTATTGTACCAAATCCCTATAATTACATGCATCGATGTGGCTCCACCTTTTTGCAACATATTAGGGGTCGCATACCGGTATCCCGGATTTCGAAAATACCGGAATACCGGACCAAATTAAGAACTTCAAAAATCGGTATTGATTTTACAAAAACCGGGATTTTCATGTATTTTCGGTATTTTTATGAAAACAAAATTCAGTACAAATGTGTGTGTTATAATTATTAATTTCTCGAGTTTTTAAATCGCAAAAATTTAAGCTGCTTGCAATTTCATTCATTCGTATAGGCGTATATTCTATAAAGAGCGAGCAAAATACATGGCTTATGGCTATATTGCTTCGCCTTCGCAGTGCGTAGACGTAGGGCCGTTGTGATTGGCTAATATTGTGATACAACTTGAATCTAGTTGGCTGTCAGATTAACAAAGCTGAATAAACAGCAAGCTGTCAGATAAACAAAGCTGAGAAACATAACAGGGGGAATAGATGTAAAATACAACCTGTTTAAAAGCCTTGAGCTGCCTACAATAAAGGCCTGATATTTCATGGCAATTTCGCGAGGTTTACCGAAAGGCCGAAATTGTCCTTATTTATCCTATCTACAGCTGCGGACACATAATCGACTTGCTCCTGAGAATAAATTTGCAAATCATCAGCATACAGGTGGTACGCACATTGAAGATTTTGTGTTAAGAGGTTTATGAAGATAGAGAACAATAATGGGGAGAGTATGCCGCCTTGAGGGACGCCACGGTCTATATCGCGCCAGCTAGACGAAGAATCGTCTAGGCGCACCAACTGTTGGCGTCCCTGAAGATATGACGAGAACCAATTCAGTGCCGTGGGCGAGGTAATAAGGTGGGAGAGGTTTGCAAGATGAATGTCGTGACTGACTATATTGAAGGCGTTGGAGAAATCAACCAAAGCCAAAACAACGAATTTGGAATCCTCCATGCCCGCTCTAATATCGCCAGTCACTTGTTGTGAGCACAAGCCTCGAGAGAAAAGGAAGAATGGATATGGGACGGAAATGCTTAGCAAGTGATGGGTTAGGGATTTTAGGAAGAGGGATAACAATAGCTCTCCGCCACAAAGACGGAAAGACACCAGTGCTGGGAGGCGTTAATGATATGGGACATGATTGGTAGAAGTTGGTCCAGGATAGGGATTATCATGCGACGACTGATGTTGTCACAGCCAGTGGCACTGGATTTAATGGACAGGATGACTTTTCTTATTTCACCTAATGGCACAGAAGAACAATGAAAAGTATTAATGTTAGGCCTGGATAGACCCGCTAAGAAATCCATGGTACGACGCCTAGTTTGGTGATCAATCATGGTAACAGATGTGAAATGTTTATTAATGTCATCCAAACCAATAGTCGCACCGTGGAGATCTATGATTTTAACTTTGCCAATACCCAGAGTTCCGAGGAATCTCCAGATACTGGCTGACGAGGAAAAAGAAATATTACTGAGAATGTGTCGGCGTTTAGCATTACGTACCATCTGGTTACACCAATTCCTTGCAACCTTAAAAAGGCACCAGTTCTCCTCCGAACGATAACTTCTGTACTGGCGAAAAGCCCGATCCCTTCGTCTCATCGCCATCCTTACCCCATGTGTAATCCATGGTGCAGGAGGACGTTTTAATTTAATTTTCTTTAAAGGGGCATGGGTATCAAAGAGTGAAGTGACAGCGCGGTTAAAAATGCGACTTTATCGTCAACAGAGGTGGCTGCCAATAGGTGATCCCAGCTAAAATTAGCAGCGTCTCCTTTCAGCTTATCCGCATCAATGCGACCAAAACTATGCAAGTGCAATCTTAGAGGGGAATTTGGGAGGTTTAAGGGCGTAAGACATGTAGATGAGATCATGGTGAGAGAAGCCAGGAGCAGAAAATTGACCGTGGGAGAAAACAGAGGAAGGAGCAGAGGTGAGGATAATGTCAAGCCAAGTGTCGTGACCATCCATATTATGGTGGGTGGCTTGCAGTGGTAGGACATGCAGTTTATCAGAATCAAGGACAGTAAGGAGTTTACGAGATCGGGAAGAGTGGCTGGCAAGTAGATCAGTATTAAAATCACCCATGATGATGTGATGAGCATATTCTGATCTTATAGATCCCAGAACTGTTTCCAGACTGGAGAAGTAATCAAGAGATGGGGGACAGTAAATAACACCTAGTAAGGTTTTCACTCTCTTGACCCAAACCTCAGGAAACAGAAATTTCGCATAAGCAGAATAAGAAGCAGAGGAAGATATTACAGTTTTATATTTCATGTCGCTACGTAAATATATAGCGACTTCGGCCCCTCTCCTGTCCACTCGATCATTTCTAATCAAAATGAAACCAGGGGGGGTAAAGGGTAGAAGGAAAGTGAGGTTTGAGCCAGCTCTCAGAAATCAGAACGGCGTGAACGTTGGCTTACGAAAATAATCTCTTTTCATTCAGTCTTTAACTAATTACTAAGCTGTCATAAAAATTTGAAGTTTAATTACTAACTTAAATGTAAATATATTTCCTATTTTTCTAATATTTGTTCAAATACCGGAAATACCGAAAATACCGGAATACCGGAATTTATTTTAGGCCAATACCGAAAATACCGGTTTTAAAAATGGTCCGGTATTGCGACCCTACAACATATACACGTACCGATAGACGTGGTAAACGTATCTAATATCTATACCTACTAATATTAAAAAGATGAATAGTTTGTTTGTTTGAACGAGCCAATCTCAGGAACAACGAAACCGTTTTTCTTTTTTTGTTCACTAATAGGAAGCTACAATACTTCTGAGGGCTATGTGTTACTACTATCTTGGGAAAATATTTATCCCCGAAGACCTTCATGCGGGCCGGGCGGAGCATCATTAATATATTTAGATGTGTTAGCCTATAGTACACGAGAATCCATTTTATTTTATTTATTTTGAGAGTTTACAACAGATAACACACATTACATTATTTTCACATATTGCAGTACAACGGCAGAAGAAAACTATGTTTCTCTACTTACAGTAAACTACAGCATGCATCATAACTTACATGATATTAGTAAATTTTGAATTTTAAAGCTTATTATTATTATTGTCATTTTTTTTTAATATTATTTCTTAAGTTAATAAGTATAAATTTGCATGGTTATCTTTAGAGTGATCCAGCAATAAACTGTTGAATGTAGACATGGTATTGCTAAAGATATCTAAGTACTTATGTCTTCCGAAACAGTCGCTTTGTCATTATATTTAGTGATGAGTCTGACTAGTGGCGAATGTTTTCCTAAGTTGGTTCGATACCGAAGAGTTCTGAGTATTGGGCATGGGTAACGGGAATTCTGCGAGGAGATTGATATTTATCTTCAGGTCGGTGCAGTTGATGTGGCTGTTGAGGAGTTTATAAAGGAATTTTAGGTCTGCGAAAGTACGACGAGTTTCTAAAGTAATTAACCTGAAGTGTTCAAGTCTTTTTGTGTATGATGATAAAAGTTGTGATACAAAAACTTTTAACAATACGTATTCAATGAACCTTTCTCATAATTGGCAATAGCAATTCTGAAATTACATGAATCGTAACTTATTTGTTTTGTACGGTCATGGCTAACTGCATCGGATGTGCACTCAGCATCCGCCACAGTTCATTGTACTTGGATCTAAATATAGTGTTTGCGTTGCTAACCAGTCTAGGTCCGATTCAGTGCATCAAGATGCGCTACACATACCTACATATTGATGTTATTCACCAGATTTATTGTTCAGTTATTAGATTCTAGCTTTTATGTGTCATTGGATTGAAATGTATTGTTTATTCTAAAGCAAATTTATAATCTTGTTTCTTCCAAGATGTATTGGCATTTGTCTAGCTGATTCAAAATTTTGGTGGCGTTTATAAATAATAATAATAATAATATCAGCCCTGTATTATATACTTGCCCACTGCTGAGCACGGGCCTCCTCTACTACTGAGAGGGATTAGGCCTTAGTCCACCACGCTGGCCTAGTGCGGATTGGTAGACTTCACACACCTTCGAAATTCCTATAGAGAACTTCTCGGATGTGCAGGTTCCCTCACGATGTTTTCCCTTCACCGTTAAAGCGAACGATAAATTCACAAAGAATACACACATTTAGAAAAGTCAGAGGTGTGTGCCCTTGGGATTTGAACCTGCGGACATTCGTCTCGGCAGTCCGTTCCACACCCAACTAGGCTATCGCCGCTTTGGTGGTGTTTATTGTTGTTTAAAAAATTATCGTTAATTTTAAGGCTGGGACATGTATGACCCTGAATTCTCAATCGAGTGATGTTATAATCAAATTAAGATGACCTGAATGAGAGTAATTACTTTCTCAAAAAGTACTTATGTTTTAAATTTATGTAAGTATATGTTAGATATTTTATGTATCTACAAGAATGGCATTTATTTGTAAAGTATAATTGTGTGGATACCCTCAGTATTTGCAATGCATATCTACCTACCTATTCCAAAATACTTAAGCCTAGTTAATTACCTAAAAATAGCGTTATTCTTTTGGAACGCGTTTATTTATCTTTGAAAACTTAAAATAAAAATTATACTTTAAAGTTTAGGTCGATCTTAAATTGTATCCATCGTTCAATAGATCTACACCTAACTCCATATAAAATTATACCTACCTATGTTAATATTACGAATTTTAAGAATTCACCAGTGTGTATGCATATCATATAAATTATGTACTTACCTACCTACTAATGCAATACTAATACAAACCAAAGTAGAATAGAAATGTAATCCACCGCAAAATCTGATATGTAATTTTCTATTTGAGTGTAACCTATCAAACGGTCATTGGCTTTTATAATATTGGTGTTGAATAATTTAAAATATTATTACTTATCTACTTAGTCCTATTGTTCAGTAATTCCCCCAAATTAAAAGTAAGGAAAAGGTATTCCCAAATTGCGCTTACAGTATCTTAAATTAGTAAGTGCATTATAAATTAATTTATAATTTAAGATCACGACTTATAGGTAGGTAGAAAAGCATTATGATGCTCGCATTAAAATTCCAAATAACAGATGTGTAGTTTCGGCCTAAAACATATAAATGCCTATGGAAATCGAATCCAAAATGTCACAATTTCGGTAATAGCCAGGAATTTGGTATTGTGCCCGGTAAATGGTAAAAGGTTGTACCCTAGAACTTGGGACCTAACATGGATGGCAAAATGTGGATTACACAAGGCATCTGCCCTATAGTCTCTTATAATGAAGGCGTCTTCATCATCACTCATAAAAACATAAAAGCTTGATGTCCTTCTATCCAAGATTTCTATCCGATGGTTATATCCCTTTTGTCTATGGCATTTAGAATTTATTATCTGAGTTTATTACAGATGCCTTTGCAGATGTATTAGTCTATGCCTTTAGGCTGTATGGCTAAGAGCCTTTGCCTTCTCCTTAAGGAGTAAATCAAACCAAAAAAAAAAAAAGTCTATGCCTTAGATGACGACTGACAGTTGTCAGTTTGACATTACGTTAATAAATATTTATTTTTTCGTTTCGTATGTAAATACTTATATTTCAGGGTCTGAGAGTTCGTATTTGGTGAATACTTACTGAAAATGGTGAATTATTGTTGCGTTACTGGGTGTGGGCGACATAGTAGAAAAAATAAGCTATTGAATTATTACTGTTTGCCAAAAGAAGTAGAAAGGTACAATGTTTTTTATTGTGTTAAGTAAACGATATGTCTGTGAAATTACCTAAGGCCCTAATAATGTTTACAGGCAAATCGTATGGCTGAAAGCGGCTAGCAGAGAAGATTTATTGGCAAAAAAGCCAGAAATCCGTATGAAGTATTACAGATTTTGTTCTCGTCACTTTGCCCCTGCTAGTATAAAGAATAAACATTTGTGCTCCGACGCGGTTCCCACTTTACATCTGCCTGGAAGCTTGAAAGAAGGTAATATAATAGGAAAATATATACAACTTTTTTCTTAATATAATTTAGAAAATATTGTTTACTGTTATTGAGTATATTGGATATAATAGTGTTTCTCTGATGTCATTATTATGTTAATAACTCCTTTCCAATATTATAAATAACAGTTTTAAATTGTAACAACTTTTATATTGACTAAACATTAGGTTGGCCACAATTGCCCATATCACTTTGTAAGGTACAGAAAAAATATGTGGACACACACCTATTTTAATCTATAAGCAACACTATTGAGGGCTGTAAATAAAGCAAATTCATGCATGTTTAAAGTCTTAAGTAGAAGTTTATGTATTGACAAATAAACCAAGCTTAAGTTATGATTTAAGAGTTTGTTCTCAGCTGATTCGGCACTGTAAAATAAGACAAAACTCAGCTTTCAAAAACTGTTACATAATGAGACTTAATATATAATTTAAGCTGACATTAATCTAACTAATGACTATCTAAATAATCACTAAATAATGACTATCTTAAAAGACTGGCCTTAATTCAACACAGCTGATATCAAACTTCATAGCGAAATGTGAGTTGCATCCATTTATACAGCCCTAAATAATGCAACACATAAATTCAGTTTATAATGCTTTTGACTTAAGTGACTCATATTGATTAGTCTTATCCCGTTTTTACTTCTTGTTCTTATTGGATGTTTGTTAATAGTGCTTTCTTCTTGTCTACTGCCGGTTATTCTGTTAATGTTACCCATTACAATTATGTTTTTCAAGAATTTATGACAGGTCAGTAGCACTTCGTTGTTTAGTCTGCTGCGTCGGTGGATGCTTAAACTTGTATTATAGTCTAAGTGTGCTCATTACCTGGTATATTGATTGTTAGTTTTGTAAGTCTCTGAGATGCTACTTTACTTTTTTCAATATCATTTAGTTTCTTCTATGAAATGGAGATTTTTTTTTTGTATGCCCTAATTTCAATTCCTAATCTTCTAACCATCTTATTTGATGTTGTTTAGTAGGTCTCCAAGTTTTAGGAGTCTTTGTGCTTCCAGTTTCTTAAGGTTTTGGTTTACTGTCTGCTGGTAGCTGGAGGGTGGCAGTCAGACTTCCTCATGATAACCGCTGTCCAGATCGGGGAAGGTGATGTTTGTGGTTGTGTTGAGATAGTATTGTACCTGTTTAGCTTCTGATTTCTCCTATGTATTTTTGCTATTGTTTGTTGCAGCTTCCTCTATCAGAGTTTGATCTTTTCCATTGTAATAACTCTAAATTGTTGTTGATCTTATTTAGTTATGTAAGGGCTGTACAATGTGGTTTCCCATATTATTTAGATCGAGTCTATTTGTTGACCCTTTCTTCTTTAATTTGTTCTGCGTGGTGTGCTTTGGTCTATTACTATCAGTTTGTCATAACGAATGTATGCTTCATTGCCTTTTATTATTTCTTTTTTCTGCTGTGCTTTTAACTGTTTCCTTTTGAGGAGAACGTCTTTTGGGTAATCGTCACTCACATATACTTTTCCCAGAAAGAAATTATTGTTTTTTAGGAGTTCAATTTTGCGCCATGCTAATGTTAGCGTAATTAGTATGGGTCTTTTCTTGTTGTTTTCTTTTTTTCCCAGTCTATGTACTTTACTTATTTCCCATTTATCAAAGATCTCTATATCCGCTTTACTGCTGACATTATTGAGAGTATCCAGGGTTAATTCCATAAGCTCAGCATTGTTGGCCTCTTTTTCCTCCACTCCATGAAGAATTATGTTGTTTTTCCTGACTTCCCTTTCCAAATTCTGAACTTTATTTTTTAATGTAGTGACTTCTTCTTTGAGTTTCAGGTTATCATCAGTGAGGGTTCTCATTTTTCCGTCAATTGTGTCAGAAAGATTTTTCTGAAGACTTTCCGCCAGTTTGTTGTTTTGTTCTTTTATTTCCATTGTCATTTCAGCCATTTTTTCCAATAAAATGTTAAATTGTTGATCCATTTTTGATTGGGGTATGATTTTTACCAATTAGCAATTTTTATTTTTGATGTGGTATCTTTTTTGAGATGGTAACTCTTATTATGAGATTTTATGTATAGCAACTGACATTAAATTGTCAGAAAGTAGAAACAACACTGTTCAAATTGTTCGTTATCGGCACTTGCACTATTTTAGTCTTTTTAGAGTTATAGTTAAATATTTGTTGTGATTTGTTAGAATTTCGATAGCAGTGCACTTTAACAATATGATTTCGACGTATTTATAGTCATGTACGCGATATGGCACAGAAAATGTGATTTTTATTTGCAGACGAACTACACTGTATGTTAACTTGACAGCTGTCAAACCGGAAGTCCAAGCTTAAGCTGTCATTTAAGAACTTGTTTAGCTGAGTCCGCACTGTGAAACAAACAAAACTTAGCTGTCAAATTCGGAAGTCACATATTGACTTAAGATGTCATTTGAGCTGATGTAAATATAGGTTCACTAAATACTAGTGATGGCAATTGATAGCATTTAATTTTTTCAACATACACAAATTTAATTTTTTTCGCCATACTCAAATACAGTTATAGGTTAGGTGTTAAAGAAAGGGGTGCTCAAAGAAGGAAGTTCTATGTTATTGGAGAATATCTATTGGAACATATTTGAACGGAAAAAAAAATATTTTATAATCTATTAATTCAATTTTGATCTACATTGACATGGATTTTCTTGAAAAACACATAAATACATGTCTATGCAAACATAAATCCAATTTGTCCGCAGACTGCAATCTTCCGCCAAAAATAGCTACTCATACTCGCTTATTTGGATATGGACTTTTATTATGCAACGCGGCAAATTTGAAACCACTCTTATGAGCCGCGAGCCGAGCTCGCTGACAACGCCGCGGTTTTACGACGATCCACCAACAAACGTTACAGCAAGCCAACAAAATATCTGCAAAGCTCACTCATCAATCACACCCTTAAAATGTTTCAACTCCTAAAAACAATTTAATAAAACATTTTTTTAGCAGTGACCATCCTACGTGTGATGATAATGATGATGATGAATAAAATAACATTCTAGGTGAATCAGATGATGAGGAGCAGGTATCTCACGAGAACATTGTGTGTAATAGCTGCCACAACACTATATTTGGGTTCCGGTACAAGTGCATCACATGTGCTGATTATGATCTCTGTCCCAAGTGTGAGATGCTGGAAGTCCACTCAGAGCACTACCTTATCAGGATTCCCAAAAAGATGAAGTTTGTAGGTGTTCTTATTTTGTTTTCTTTAAATCATATTGAAATTGGTTATCAATATTATCTTAATTTATTATCATCATTTAAGGCTTCTTTAGAACTTACACCCCCTCTCCCTCCCTAAATATTTCCAGACCAATATGTTAGAAGCAGCCTTGATACAGTGAGTTAATGCGACCTTTATCTTGATTGAAATGATAATTCACTTTTGTCTCGATTTATTCTTAACTAGCTTTTGCCCGCGGCTCCGCCCGCGTTATAAAGTTTCTCAGGCTAAAGTTTTCCGTTATAAAAGTAGTAGTTTCCCGGGAGCCTATGTTCTTCCCAGGATCTCAAATTGTCTCCATACCAAATTTCATCTTAATAGGTTGGGTAGTTTTTGAGTGTAACACGTTCAGAGAGACAGATGCAGCGGGGGCCTTTGTTTTATAATATATTTTTTAGAAATTTTTAAGAGGAACAATCCCGTCATACATCATTATTGCATAACTTTAACCGTTTACGTAGCGCACGCAACGGAAGCTCTCAAAACGAATATTTTTTCCCCGTTTTTGCAACATGTTTCATTACTGCTCCGCTCCTATTGGTCATAACGTGATGATATACAGCCTATAGCACTCCACAAATAAAGGGCTATCCAACTCAAAACGATTTTTTCAGTTCAAACTGGTAGTTCCTGAGTTTAGCCATTACTGCTCCGCTCCTATTAGTCATAGCGTGATGGTATATAACTTAGAGCACTCTACAAACAAAGGGCTATTCAACACAAAAAGATTTTTTCAGTTTGGACCGGTAGTTCCTGAGATTAGCCATTACTGCTCCGCTCCTATTGGGTATAGCGTGATGATATATAGCCTATAGCACTCCACGAACAAAGGGCTATTCAATGCAAAAAGAATTTTTCAGTTTGGACCGGTAGTTCCTGAGATTAGCCATTACTGCTTCGCTCCTATTGGGTATAGCGTGATGATATATAGCCTATAGCACTCCACGAACTAAGGGCTATCCTACGCAAAAAGATTTTTTCAGTTTGGACCCGTAGTTCCTGAGATTAGCCATTACTGCTCCGCTCCTATTGGGTATAGCGTGATGATATATAGCCTATAGCACTCCACGAACAAAGGGCTATCCAACGCAAAAGAATTTTTCAGTTTGGACCGGTAGTTCCTGAGATTAGCCATTACTGCTCCGCTCCTATTGGGTATAGTGTGATGATATATAGCCTATAGCACTCCACGAACAAAAGGCTATCCAACGCAAAAAGAATTTTTCAGTTTGGACTGGTAGTTCCTGAGATTAGCGCGTTCAAACAAACAAACAAACTCTTCAGCTTTATATAATAGTATAGATAACAGTTTTAAATTATTTCTAACTTAAATTAGCATTGTAACCTTAAAACTATGTTTTACAGAAACTTGCTGATGATTTGGCCAGACGATGGCAGAAGTTCTTCAAATCTGAACATGTCACTCCAGACAGCAGTGCTATCATTTGTGAAGAAAGCAGTGATGATGAACCCATCACGAAGTACGTTAAAAACTATGATACCGGCATTGAATTAACTGAGGAAATAAAGAATAAGATACGTAATGAAGTGACAAGAATACTGGACATCCCATTGAACACTCCAAATCCTGAAAATAAGAATAAGAAGAAGAGAGTAGTTAAGAAGAGACCAGCACCAGAAGTAGAGAAGGCAAGTAAGAAACAGAAGATTGATGATGCTGGAGTGGTGCCAGAGGTTGCGTTTGCTGATGTTAATGAGTTGAATAATCAGGCTATGGATGTTAAACTAGAGATACCTGAGACATTTGTACCAGTTCCTGTAGGTTGGTATATAAATTATGTAATTCTGATTTTTACTGTAGTTTTGTGGCTATTCTGAGTATATTCTGTTATGATGGTCACTATACACTACATATCATACACCAAAATCCTCCACGGTCTCTTTTAAATGATGCTTCATGCTCATTGTAAATTTTCATATGGCAACACATAACATTCAATCCAAAAAATAATAAGCGTCAGATATGGTAGATTTTACTTTTTCATTTGTGCTTCCTTCAATAGAATTCTAACTTTACTATAAATTTCCTGTCCACAGAAATAACTAATTATGTATTGTTATTACAGAGCCTCAACAACCAATGCTGCACATGAAAGTCAGTGATGACCTCACAGAGCTCATGATCGAAATGAACGACCAGAAAACTATCTATAAGTTTTAGGGATGGCCACTTTTTTTTTCATTTAAATGTATAACGTGTATAATTGTTTTATCAAACACAATAAAAAAATATCCTCATCTAATCATAATTATCTTTTTCTTCCTATACTGCCAGTGCACTCCAATGTAGGGTCGGCAACAGACTCTTCAAGCCGTGACCTAGTAGGGTAAGCGAGGGCTCAGGTGCAAAGAAATTGTCGCCCCGGCCCAGTATACGTTATAGCGGCTGTAACCGATGCGGGAACTCGGATGGGACAAAAAAAATGTCTGACTTAATTCTTTGGTAAGATGCTTGGATAATTTAAGCAGGTGTACATCACTTAAAGAGAGATCTTTCAGCTAAGCTCAGCTATAATTTCTTGGAAAATAATTGCAAGTTCCGTTTGAGGTTTAGGTTCAGTTTTAATATAATATATGAAAATGTCCTTACTGTTTTCAAAGCATTTTACAGGTAGACCCCTAAACTCTTAAGAGATCAAAATCTTACATAAAATGTTGATGGATCGGGAATCGAACCCAGGGCAACTTGCTCCACAGCTGCAATTAGACCATTGATTCCCCAAATGATGCAGGTGGTCACCCAGGGGTCCATGCGAGAGTCATGGGAAGTCTATGTTGGCGTGACCTGCATATTCTGCAAAACTAGCATATTCTGGGGAATTTGGTAGAAATTTAGGTACAGGGAGTCAATCGGAGTCGGAAAAAAATTGAAAGTCTATGGGGAAAACTTTGGAAACCTCTGCATTAGACCAGGGATACGAAAGTCGCACGAATCACCATCATTCATTAATCCCTATTCATAAAAGATACATTTAGATATAAGTGCAACAAGAAATAAAAAATCCAAAAGGGTATGTTTATCAACAAATTTTCTCACTACCTTTTCATAATAATTTATTGATTTATTTTTTATGTTAGGCAAGGACATACTCTACGTTTAAAGTTTTCTCTCTTTCCGGCATCTGTTAATTTCAAACTTTTCTCTACGTTACTGGAGTCTGTGCCAAACTCAGAGGTGCCAAATGTCAAAACTCAAAATTGTCAATAAACAATCATTTGGCTTGACAAGAGAATTAATGCTGAGACTAATATTTTTTATTTATAATTTTAAGGTTTTATTCTAGTGAACATACTAAAAATGTCTGTGGCCCCAAGTCCAAACCTTCTAAATATCAATGACTGTATTAATGGTTCAATTTAATGCGAAATAGTGGGAATTTGAGAACACTTACTTTGTTTACCCCAAACAGCATTACACATAGTGTACCCGATGGACAAAAAGTAGACATAATGCATGAAGAACTTTTAATATCTTTGGTAGAAAAATATACCGAAATATATAATTATGACGATCCGCGCTATCACGACGACCAACGTCGCTCAAATATATGGGAAGAGATAGGAAACACTATGAATGAATCCCGTAAGTTAATCATTATATTATTTAAATAAATTATGTCATCATTCTGTGTAAACTTTTATCAGTAATACCAAAAAGTTTTATAGATTTTGTTTTCCTTCCGTCTGGATAATTTTGTTTCAGTTAAATTTGTTTCTAATTCAAATTGTTTCCTTTTCAGCAATAGCATGTAAAGAGAAGTGGAGAAAGATTCGCGAAAACTTTAGGAAAGCGATTATGCTTCGACAAACCAAAAGTGGTCAAGTGAAACATTTTAAACCTATTAGATTTTCCAGGGAGTTGAGTTTTATCAAACCGTACATAAAAAAAGAGCATGAGTCCATGACCGATCATTCTTTGGTAGCAAGCGATGATGAACAAAGCTACTTAACATCACCACCCTCAACACCTGAACCTCCAGTTGTCTCAGCTTCATCATCTGTGACAGCAAAGAGCGCTACCAAAAAAAGAAAAACAGTAGAAGCACCAACAAGTTCTCAATCTATAGAAAGCAAATATTCTAATAACCTACAAGAAGACGATCCCATAGTCTTGTTTTTTAGAAACCTTGGCCAAACTGTGCAACAATTTCCACCTGATATACAAGTACGAGTGAAAAGGGATGTGTTCAATATTGTCAATAAAGCAGAAGAAGAATTCATTCAAAGAAATGATTCCTACAATTCAAACATTACTGAGTACTTCTATATCTCAAAGCATAAATAAATATCTAATAGCCATTGATAGAGTTTATTTTTCCTATCCCTGATGAACACTCAGTTGCAAAATAATTAAACAAACTCAAAACTTGAAATAATATCTGTAGTTGTATGTTAAGTCTGATGAAAGCATTTTTATTTGTGTATCAATTAACAGTTTTCAGTTTATTTCAGTGCAGAAAAAACATTTTGATAAGGGAACAAAATTGTATGAGCAATTTTCAAATATGGAATTTGCAACTAATTTGAAAGTACACCAATCTTTGCATTTCGAATATTTAAATCAACGTCGCAAATTGCTACTTCTGAGGACAAATTGGAGGGATTTTTTTCGTCCTGAATATCCTGAATGTCCTGAATACAAATGAATAGAATAGACTCCGCATTCAAATTTTAAATTATTTTTTATAAATAATATAATCACACGGGTAAAATGTGGGTAGAAAAAGTGATTGGGTTGTCAGATTCATTATTTTTCGTTGGCTTGATGTCGTATGTAAGAATATAAAACATAGCCTAATAAGAGCTGTCAAATGTGTGCGTGCGTTTGCAAACTACCAAACGAATTTGGTATGGCGATAGTTTAGAATTCTGTAATGTATATAAACTTATTTTTATTCCGAGAAAATATGTAGCAATACTTATATGCTGGACAATCTCTTCTCTGCGGGCGAAGCCGCGAGCACAAGCTTGTTAAAAATAAATAGAATAGTAATAATAACAAATAGTAGAAAAAATATATTTAGTCTTGCAACCCTAATTCATGTTACTAAAACGTGAACCCATAGAAATGGGATATTTGTTTATTTTTCCTTTATATTGGATAATGAGTATTGTTATTAATTAAAATAACTGTAAAGTATAGGTTAAATATACGTTTAAACATGTAGCGAAGGGGCTAGACGCCATAGTGTAGTAAAAAAGTTAGGCCAATTGTTAATATTTTTTTAAGCATGGATTCCGAGGATTCCCGCTCAGGATCGTTGTCCCAGGGCACTAACAGCCCGGCACCGACGGTTTCCTTCAGCTTAGATAAGGTAATTAAATATATCCTTCCCTATTAATGTTTATGTATTCATTATTATATTGCTCTTCGAAATAATTGTAATTCATTTGCATTTTTGATATTTTATACGACATCGTCCCATTGTAATATACATTAAAATTTAATAAGAATCGTTCAATAACTTTCATTAATAGATTAGTAGCGAATAATAAAATAAACATAATATAGTATAATGTTATGAATAGTGCATTCATTAATAAGAATATGCAGAGAGTTTCTTATAATTATGCACAGTGTAATTGCCCGAAGTAAGTTTTTACAATAATCTCGTAAAATGAACGTACCTAATTTTGCACACATAAAGGTACATAACAGCTGTAGGAGATGATAGATCAAGCTTCATAATAAGTGTTTTTTGTATGTAACAATACTTTATAATCTAACTATCCTGATTTTTTTCATTCTAATGATATTATTGACTAGTATTGTCTGCGGTTCCGACCGCGTTAAAAAGTTTTTCCAGGATAAAAGCAGTCTATAGCACTGAGAAGTACTATAACTTCTTATTACTTAGTAATAAATTATCCGTTTATTAGTTCCTGAAATTAGTGTGTTTAAACAAACTGTACAGCTTTATATCTCCATATAGATAGAATAAATATTTATGAACAAGTAACTTGTTTCAGAACACTGACCATTTTGTAATTTTCATTGATTTCACAGAAAGTAATCAGACTACCATCCTCGAGTTTAGTGTCATCACCACTGTCATCTCCGAATACCATCAACCCAACATCTAAAGGGGTGGAAAATGCCAAGAAGAGGCTCCGAGCTTTCTCCATCCAAAAGAAGGCACCGCTGACACCTGTCGCTCTTACAAAGTCTGTTAATACTACAGGAGCTATACATACTGGTAAATTATTGATAAATTTGTAAAATTTTTCAATGGTTGATTGAACAGCCACTTGTATGGACGTGCATAAAATTTGGTTTATCAGTAATTATTTGACTGGTTCGGTAATTTTCTTGATGTATAGATAAATCTATTCAAGCTACGAAAACACTAACTGTCTTACTTATAAAAATGTTGCAAAGCTATATTTAGTTAAAACACAAATTTACTTGATCAGCTGTAAGTTAAAACCTGCCATCTTGCCTCTTAATATGGTTTAAATTAGGAAACCGGTGATGTTTTTGACAACTATTTAAGCACTTCTTAACCACCTCTTAACGCTAAAACAAATTTATAAGTAAGGCTGTGAATGGTTAAGTTAATCTCAATTTACTCCAGAAATATATATATATTTTTTATATTTCTTATTATGTCCATTTAAGTTAGGGTACAATTAAAGCAAAAATGCAATTATCGTCTTTGCCATTAGGTACAGTGTTCATTGGCAAGCTGAGCAACGTGAAGACACCATCAAAGCCCGAAGATGCCCCTGAACCCAAGAAACCTCCAAAACCTCCAAAACCTGGCACAACCAGGAAGAACTTACAAGGTGAAATTATACAGTATTCATTTATAACCAAGTAAGGTATTATATACTATAGAATAATCATGTAAATTATTATTTCTCAAAATTCTTCATACATTTCCTAGGTATGTAATGCAATAGATTTTATGTAATATTAAGATTTTTCGGTTTCATCTGTTTGTTTGTTTGTCTGACTTAACGGGTTCATTATATATATTATTTGACAAATGTATTAAGATCAACAAAAAAGACATTGAAAATTGCATAACAATATTTGGTTTCGTTGCATACATTTCTTTTGAGAAATACTCAAATGAGTTTCTTTATGAAGAATGTTTGTTTGTATTTAAAATCCATTGTTACAAGTTAACTAGTTGCTCATTTATAACTGCGGTAAATCTAATTACTTCTATACTATATTGCTGTGATTTAAGTCATTCATAATCCTTGGTTTGTGCTTAATTGTATTTTGTTAAGAGCATTACTACCACGTTAAGCACAGCAAACATAAACTCTATAACAATTTAAAAATATTAGCATTAAAAAAAAACACGAAAAATCTTACAGGCTCAGTTAGTGATTACATTTTTACAGAACACATTGATCAACAAAAGAAAACACTATCAGAGATTGAAGATATGAAACGTAAGATGGAGCTGGTGGAACTTGGCATTCCGCTCGGCCTCATCTGCCCGGCCCCTAATAGCGACAAGGCTATGCCCACGAAAGCTATGCCTCCTATTAAATCATTGTTGGGTATGTTTTGTTATATTTTGTATGGTTTCTTGCTAGTCGTGTTGTATTTTTTGTTTATTTTTTTGCTTATTTATTAACTAAAATGTTTCTTAAATGTGTTTTTTTATTATTTGTGATGGGCTTGGAATGAAGGACTGCAAGCTTTGACATTTGCTATGTTCATTTGCAGCTTTCTTAGAAAATACAATTAAACTAAGTATATTTTGATAGAGTTTGAATTAATTTTGAAAATGCTATTATTATGAGGTAATAAAAGAAACATAATTTGTCTTTAAAATACGAAGTAAAATGTTATACATAAGACTCATAAGAAATATGTTATGAGTGAAAATAAGCTGTTGGTGTGCTTTCTTATGCCTACTATTAACTGCCACTTTCAATAAACGACGCCAATCGCTGTTTTTGATCTATCTCAAAAATTAACCAATCAGAACAAAGTTCTTTTTGACATGTTTACAAATGAGTTATTTTGATTGGTTCTTTTCGAAAACGGTTTGAAAATTGAGATTGGAATTGCTTATTCAAAGAGGCTGTAAGAGTTAAAAAAAACATAGCATAGTATCATTAACTCGTGTTCTGTGTGGTTTTGGAATGTGAATCATCTGTAGTCAGTAAAATATCTTGTTTGTTACTAAAATGTTCATTGTGTATATACAAACTTTCATGTGACATTGTATAGTTTTTTTTATTTTTATTCTCGCACGCCAAAGTAGCTGCACTGCGCCTGATGGTAAACTCGATGCCGTTCAGATAAAGTATTCAATGGCAACAGATGGCTATCTCATGTCATGTGACACAATCATGCCAGCTTCACACTACTTTACCATTAACTGTCAAGCTTTATAAAAAGATAAATGCATAAAGAATGTATATTGTACTTCTCTAATAACCAGCGGATACATCTCATACCATGAGAATCAGAGTGGTCTAAGCAAGCATTGTAAATGCTTTACATACAGTAGTATTTTTAGCCATTTCATTACAATATTAAATGTAATCTGTGAGGTCATCACATTAGCATACATTTTTAGTAGACGACTTCAGCCGCCATATTCGGATCGATAGCGAATCTATGTGTTTAGAATGTTAAAAAAAAAACACGACTCCTTGTCGTTTTATTGTGATTGGTTGAGAGACGAACACGTGACCGACGCTTAGGTGTCTCGACCAATCACAAACATCAAAATTAACGACGTCGACTAATGTGCCGTGTTTTTTTAGGACATTATAAGTAGACTGATCCAATGAGAATAAATTTCGTTTCGATTTTAGTTGGCGGTTGGAATCGGCCTTATATTGATACCTGTAAGGATAATTGTAACACTGTTTTTCTAAATTAATTATGTTGATATGAATAACATAGAAGCTAGATTCAAGACATATACGGGAAAATTTGCAATGTTTTTCCATGAAGTAATTATTAATATTATTTAATTTTATTCTAAAGGCCGCTCTGGTTCTTATGTCTTCAACTGTAAAAGAAATGTTGCATGTTTTTAACTGGGCTTAAGATAGCTACGAGTGCGTACTCATTGTCATCATATACATGGAAGCATGGAGGGGATGTGAAATAACTTCAGACCGGGGAAATAAATTAATATTATCCAATCCAAAGGATACTTGCTCAGTTTAAACTGATTGGTTTAAGGTACTTCACATTCCCTCGACTTATTCACAAACAACTGCTATGCTGCATGTGACTAACTTCACATTGTTCATTTTGAATCGGCTATCTGTCATGTCTCTTGGTGGCATAGTTGTATTGCGTGCGCGGACGACACTGTTCCGAGGTCCCTGGTTCGAATCCCGGGTCGGGCAGGGGTATCGGGTTTTTCTGTTCAGTATCAGATCGGAATCTGGAATGCCGATGGGGTCGTTTCGTATCAAATAGGAGGTGCCTTGGTTGCACCTCTTGCTATGTCTGCCATGTGGAAGCTATTATCACATTTTGTTGCACTTATTAATTTTCATTTGTTATAACTAACCCTGCACGTGTTATGTCCGCTTTTTGCTTGGTGTGTGTATAGGCACGCGCAGAAGCGCACGCGCACGCACGCGTTCACGCGCACGTTCAGGTTCCTCCTACCGGAACTACACGGCACGCTTGCGAGATTTCGCTACGGCTAGTAAGTAAACCTAAGTGAGAATCAGATTGGCCTTAATGTCGTTTTAATATATAACAGTGGCGCGAAGTAGTTTTGATGTATGGTGTGCCGGTAGTAATTGCCGAAGTTCTTTAATTCCTGAGTATGTTAGCATAGATAATTCAACTTGTTTGTTTGTTGCACGCATCTACATTATAAGGTATAGGTGAGAAGGTACTCAATTAAGTGTATTAACAAATTGCTGGGTCATGATTACAAGGTCCTATGTAAATTTTTACTTATGTCGAAATAATATTAAAAAATTGCAATGAATATGTCGTGGTTTCCCTTTTTGTCTCTCGATTATTGCAATTTTTTACTTAAAACAGCATTATGTGATATAATATATAACTAAATTTGTGCAAAAAAATTGAATATAGATCCTTGTAATAAAGAGAAATATCATCTCACAAATAGGATATACAATTATAGCAAAGTAACAGTTTAATTAAGCAAATATTTCTAAAGTGACATTTGGCCATTCTGGTTCTCACAGCCTCATTATTATAGTAGTTCTTCTTGTTTTAGCATGTAGTAGTGAATATAAATTTACCAACATTTCACATTTTTAGTTTGTAAAACTAAAGAATTCATTTATAAACAATATTTCTGTTTATTCATTTAATTATTTACAAAAAAAAAAAAAAAAAATTTGTAAGTTCGATATCTTAGTTGTATTATAATGGTACTTATTAGTTAGTTATAAATAACTTGAATTTTACAGACCCGGCAAAAGTTGATGAAATTATACTCGAAGCAAAAAAGGCTAAAGCAGAAGGTAGGGAGTTCAAATTTGATTACCAAAAGCTGTTGCCTGGATACGACAATCCGTTCCAGAGAAAGAAAGACGAACAAGACAGAGACAGGAAATCCTCCGAACGCGAACACCGCAGCAAAAGTGACAAGAGAAGAAGTGACAAATATGATAGACGCCATTCGCATAGGAAAGATGATAAAGAAAGAAATAGAGATAAGGACAAACATAGAGATGAAAAGAAATCTAAAGACAAAGATGAGAAGAAAGGGAAAGATGTTACAAAGGTTTTAAAATCTGCAACTAAAGAACCCACTGAAAAGGATACGAAAGAGACCAATGTAAACTTGAGCGATTATTTAGTTTGTGACAGTTGGTCCTTGGACAATGACGATAAAAACAGCACATCTAGTCCGAAAGTTGATGATAAATTGAAGATAAAAGATATACCGCTGCCTTCGGACAAGCCTCTTGGTCAATTCAAAGACAGCTTTAAGACTGTCACCCAACGCCCAGCCCAAGCGCAAAACCTGTCACAGTTCAAAAACTTCAACCTGTTATCGACTCATTTGAATACGAAATAGACCCTAATGATGAAGAAATACTTGACATGTTCGACGAGGACTCAACTTTAGAGAAATTTGGAAAGAAATCATCAAAAACAGACAGTCTCTACGACTCTCCCTATAGATATAAAACTTTATGAAGAACTTGCTATAAAAGATGACACTACAAGCGATGAGAAATTCCTGCAATCTGTTATAAATGAGATAAAACAAGGCGATTTGATGGATGACAGCAGTCAGGATAAAGGATTGGTCGAGTACGACATGTCGCCATCAAAAAGACGACAGAAGTATCAGCCGGGGTTCGGTGACGCCCGAGCTGAAAGACTTAAACTTAAGTCAGAGGAGTGATTACTCCGACGGATACAAATCGGCCGAAAGCGGATACAAGTCGACCGAAAGTGGATGCAAGTCAAACATTAGTGTGGACAGTCAGGGGTCCCTGAGGTTGTCTGTGGAGAAGGAGTTAGAAGACATGGAGGGTAAGTTTTCGAAGACGACCGTCGACTCCTTGGAGACGTGGAGCTTCGTGTTGAAGATATGCCAACCGCTTTTGTTCAGACATGACAAGAACAAATGCTATAAGTAAGTTTCGCTTTGATATTTTTATACGCTGCACTTTTTTGGGTGATGGTGATAATATGATGGATATGGATATAAATTATAATTTGAAAGTGTATACAGTGTGTTGCTGAAAGAGGGTATCAATAATAATTTGACGTTAGGGGATGATTTGAAGTTTATTGGTAACGTTAGAAAAGGAAAATTGATTTATTTTTCAATTATTATGTGACATAGCGATGTAAATAATATATTTAATTTTTTAATATAGATTCATACCATTGTTGACATAGTAGATTGATAGCCAAGCCGCTCCAAAGGTGTATCATAAATATTTGAAGTTATATTTCGAATAAATTCAATATAATTGAATTAGTACAAAAATTATTAAATTTATTTGTATGATTATTAGATTAGTATCCCATTACAGGCTAACGACTAGTGGTCGTCCAGTGGTTAAAATTCGGCTGTCAAATTTAATATATTTTTTTACACATATTATACCTAAATTAAATTATTCTGCCCTCCTCTGCTCGATCTTTGAGAATACCATATCACTTTGCCGTGCACGCAATATGCTTAAAAAGTGGTTATATTATATCTTTCTGCACTCCTTCATATACACTTTAATTGTGTACTCCCGTTCGCGTAATTTTCGTAAAAGGAATACAAAGTTTTTGTTTCACATATTAATATATAGATCACTGTTGATACCACCATTCTGCAACACCCTGTATACCGACACAAAGAACTTTTTCTTTTGTTTTTCTTTTGCTTTATCATAAACGTTATCACAAGCTTCAAACTTGAAGAGATACAGCGAACTTGAAGCGAAAATAACCGAGCCAAGTGCGAGCCGGACCTTCGGACCGCGAGTTCTCTACCATTCGCGGCTCGAAGATCCGGAACCCACTCGCCGGTTCTGAACCACAGCGGAGCATAGGGGGATATGTCAGGCCATTTATGTATAAATGTTTATTTTATTTACCAATAACCAGGGAAACCCGCAGCTCTCCGAAGATATGGTACACGCAGAATCCGAAGGTGTGCAACTGCGTGAAGGACAGGTCCGTGGTGTACGAGGAGTTGGAGATGTGCAAGATGACGCTCGTGGATCGAGTGTATGGGTGTGATCAGTGAGTGTATTGTGGTGTATTTTCTTGCTAAATATAAGTAGCTTGTCTGGTGCTTGTCAAATTGCAAGGATATTTAGAGTTTAATACGGCGGCAGACAGTTTACGTTACGTCTTAAATCCAAGATATTCAAATGGGAAGCCATCAGTAGAATTCAGTTCGATGATGGAAAGACATAAAAGGTACAGTTTGACAGCAAAAAAAATAGCACCAGACGCTGGGATAAGTACCTTGAACATTCCTGTAGGACTTTAAATATTTTCATATTAAACAGTTTTCCACTTCAGGATCTCGGATTTTCAACCAGCGACCTCCCGCACGTGGTATCCTCACGCGAGCCAGTGCATGGTGGAGAAGACCAACATCCCCCTGGCGCCGGACGACGACTGGGAGGCGGAGGACAGCCAGGTGGCGTGCACCAGCCACAGGAGGTCCACCACGCCGCAGCGCAGCGAGGAGATATACCTCGACAGGGAGTACCAGAGGTGCAGTGATGAATTTATACTCTTTAAGTATAGGCTAGTTTAGTGTCTATTTTAATGGGAGAAAAAGGTTCCTAAGTGTAATTATTAGTGCGGGATTTATATTTTTTATGAGTGTAGGCCCCTTTATTTCCGCCGCCACATGTAGGTAGCTTTATGTTTATATGTAGATTTCTAAAATACTTAAAAATTTTCCATTTGTTTGTATTATGGAAGGCACTAAAGTTAAATAAACGAATGATAAACTAAATCGAGTGAGCGTCCTCTGAAGTCTGCCGCCCCTATGAGGCTACCGCCTATAAGCCGCGGCCTATTTACAAATCCAGGACTGGTAATTATGCTTCCCCCGAGGCCAAGATCTATACGGCCTATGGATAGATCAGGCACTGCAGGTGTTTGTAAGCGCTGGATATATTGTAGATTGTATGGAAATATTGACAATCCAATGGGTATCAAAACTGGTAAGTGGCTAAACCCGATTAATTGAAAATCGTCTGTAATGAACTGGGTGTATAATATGATAGATTGTCCATGCTTAGATGGAAGCTCGCTACATTCACCAAATAAAGAATAACCGAGTGACTCTATGTTCCTTAATGGTTTATTATAAGTGTATCAGCAGAAAAAATTTAAAATAAAAAGTTTTACTTGTTTTTAACCAATTTCTAAAAAAGGAGGAAGTTCTCAATTCCACTGTATTTTTTTTATCGTATATTTGTTGTTATTTATGTAGCTTAACAAGCAATTTTTAATTAGTCACTGACTCCAAAATTGGTAACCGGTATATAGGTAATGTTAAAGTATTTTTTGATCCTTGTGGTTTTTGAAGGTATAATATTGTGTTATGTACTTTAGGTTCATGCAAGCAGTATTGTCGGACGTGTCGGAGAAGCGGCCGGAGACGTCGCGCAGCACCACGCCCGTCACCAACGACGCCAAGAAGAAAGACGAGGCTGATGATAAAAAGAAGGTGAGATGCTGGTGTTTGGATTACTAAAGCTGATGCCTTTATCCGTTAATGTTTAGGCAAAGGGATTCAGTGTCTGGTAATGTTATAGAGAGTAAGCATAACGCCTTATTTTTGAAAACTTTATTCGAAAATTTATTAAGAATTTTGGAGCCCTATAATTGGTATCGAGTATTAATTTTAATATTTATAATGGCACGAAAAAGTGACCCAACTGCATCTAATGGTAAGTGAAGTAGGGTCTAATAGACTGTGTACTGACCAAAGCTGATTATCCCTCGTCAGTCGGCATAATTATGCCGGCCAGTTGGAACCTGATATATACAGGCTGATCCCGGAACGCGACACACGTGGCTTACTATGGAAATATGAATATATAATTGAGAACATAAGTTAAAATGTAACTTTATTTTTAAGGCAAAGAAACCCCGGCTTAGCAGCGAGGGATGGAGCCAGGAGTCTGATGTTGAGGAAGAGGCCCAGAAAAGGTATAATGCATGCATGGAACAACATTTTCAAGCAATAATATTCTATGTTCTTACAAATAAATAAAAGGTGTGTTTTGTTTTTACAATTTCGAGACAAGTATGCTGCTCCCCTGATGGTAAGCGATACCACCGCCCATAAACAACAGCAACGCCATACAGTATTTAAAATTACAAAGTATTGTTTGGTATTTCACTGCGCTGGCCATCCTGAGACATGAGATGTTAAGTCTCATTATGTCCAGTAGTTATGCTGGCTACAATGTTCTTCAAACCGAAATACAATACTGACTACACACTGCTGCTTGGCGATGGGCTGGACATTGCCGTGGTACCTAGACGTCCTCTCGCATACGAGAGACCCACCATTAGTTATTAGTATTAATCTGAAGTTTTTTGGGCCTCCTGAAGGGGCTGCTCCACCACTGAAATAATTTAAGCCTTAGTCCAAGACTCTGTTCTATTGCATAGGGGTTTAGGTATAATTTCAAATACTACATTTTTATAGCAGGAAGAAGATCAAAGTTGACAAAGAGAAGGAGAAATCTCGTAAACGGAAATATTCGTCTTCGTCTCTATCGGATAGTGACGATCAGTCGAAGAAGAAGAAATCTCTAAAGAAAAAGGTAAATATTGTAGTTTGTATTTTTTTTACTAGTTCAGCAAAGTATCTTCTCTGTAGTTTTTTGGTAATTGGAATAGGGTCTAGATACAGTGTCGATTGACGAGAGCTGGTTATCCTTCGTCAGTCGACACAATTATGCCGGCTCGTTTGAAACGGAATGTACATAGGCTCTATAGTTACATGGGCCTTTATGGCGAGTTTCATACCTTGTGTAAGATGGTCGCTATCCAGGCGGATAAAAACAACCAACCACGAGCAATATTCCGTAACAATTGTAAATCATAAAAGTCGGAAAAGAATCACACTTAGAAATGTTACCATTACAAATAATTTTGTTTTATCTTTTGATGGATAATCAAAGACGATAGCTAGTGTTCAGTTTCATATATAATTTCTACCAATAGAAGACGTTTAATTTCACAATTACCGCCAAAATTATTAGACCAACCTCGATCGAAGGATCTATAATATATTTATTATAGGGCAGCTAGTAGTTGTTACAATATTTTGTAGGTAACAATGAGTTCCAAAAATATTCAAAAGTACCTGTTTGATCAATTCTTAAAATACATAATATATACAATAATTACTCAATTTTAAATAATTTTGATTTACAAACAATTATCTTTACAGAATAGTAAAAAATCTAAATCGTCGAAACACAAACTCAGCAAGAAATATCTGAAGAAGTTAAAGCTAAAGAAGAAGAAAAGGTTATTGAAGTTGGATAAATCAGAAGATGACTCTGATGACATCAGTGATAACGGTAAATACGGGAAAAGTATTTATATCTTATATTATGTAATAAGAAATTGTATAATTTCACAAAGTACGCATTCAAGAGCTTCGTCAGGCGATGGCCCGGGGTGGGGGGGTCTTTGGGGCAAGTTAATGTGGAGAATGAGAAATGTATGAATTATAGGTGAAGTCGAGAGCACATGTTCCTCCCCAATCCACCTCTCCTGCCCATCATATATGGGTTAGTTTTCGGCTGAGTCGAATCGTTTAATGAACAAGTCAGCTGTCAATTCTTTTACTGTGCCTTAAGATATTTGAGATGTTGTTCATGTCTGCTTATAAAATAGCGACACTTTAATTTGACAGCGTGTTAACTGATACCGTATTTCAGAATTAAACTTAATTGCATCTGTTAATACATTCATTACGACTGATTTTAAATATTGAGCCCAATCTAACTTCACATCAATGGTGAAAATATACAAATCAAAACGAGTGATCAGTAACTAATCATCTCTTCATTATGATTGGTCCATTTATGCGATCAATCCGCTTGCTTCTTATACTTACATTATTAATTACAGAAAGAAAGAAAAAAGAAAAGAAAGCTAAAAAGAAGCGGCTACAAAAGCTAAAACGCAAGACACAAAAGAAGAAGAAAGGTAAAGCGAAATCATCGAGCAGTTCGTCGTCGTCATCATCGTCATCGTCATCGTCGTCGAGCAGCGACAGCTCCACGGACGAGAGCGAGAAACGAAGAAAAAGAAAAGAAAGAAGAAATAAAAAGTAAAAAGCGTAAACAGTATTCTGAGACTAATGAGGAACTTTTCGATGTCAATATATTGAATAATATTAAGACGGAGAAAGTGACAGATGATGAGAAGCAAGGCATCTCACCAAGGAAGAAACCGCGGGAAATTATTAATGTCAAAGAGCTTCAGAATGATTTTGTGGGTAACAACATACATATCAAGAAAGAAGGGCAAGTTGATAAGAAAAATGAAAGGTATGTGAATATCTTATTTGTCGTAATTTCTTAGAAGCATTAGATTTGATGTAAATGTCTTTGCATTCTTAGCATATTAGTCTATTCCTTGTGTATACTGTAAAAAGGCGGTTTTTATAGGTTCCGTCATTATTCCTACATATTATAAAACAAAGTCTCCCGCTGCGTCGTTGAGCCGAGTAAACTGAATAACAACCGAACGAATTTCGATGAGATTTGGTATGGAGATAGTTTGAGATCCTGGGAAGGACGTAGGGTACTTTTATTCCGGGAGAATATATTGCGGGTAATGTCTCGAGCAAAAGCTAGTTAATACTAAATTTTCTTACTTCATGTCAACAGAAATTTTAGCACAAGTAAGACTAAAAAATTAAACTTGAAAGTATGTAAAGAGTTATTTTGTGTGTTTGCTTCTAGTGTGGAAACGCCAAAGGAGATGGAAGACAAAGACGTGACGCCGGTGTGCGAGTCGTTGGAAACATCGGAGGGCAGCGCGGAGGCGCAGCCCGAGACTCTAGATAGCAAGAGTGAGGAACCTTTCAAGGTATGTTATCACTTAACAATATGGATGTCTGCATTTAAAAATATTTGAGATAGACGAAAAATAAGTTGCAAATCAATACTAACAAAAACATACATTTTTCTCCATCTTTTATACAATGTGAGTTGTGAGAAAAAGATACCATATAATGTTGATGTAAATAAAAATGTAATACATACCAACTGTTGTGTTAACTCGAATGTGTAACCTAATTTGTATTTATTGTGTAAGTAAATCTTGATCCCTTGTATGTGTTAATATTTTGACTGTTTCGTCTACAGGAACCCCAGGACCCGAGCCGTTCTACGCCCCCAACCACGAACACTCACGGAAGAGTCGAACCAGTCGCAATCCTCGCAAGAGTCCGTCGTCAGCAAAGAGCCAACATTCGAGAAAGACGAGAGCCACCTACGAGCCCTCTCTCCCAACTCGAACTACAGCTTCAATGATGTGATAGCAGCCAGTGGTAATCTCAAAGAGCAAGATGACAAGTTCGGCGTGAACTTTGAGAAGGAAAACTACGAGATGTACGAACAGATGGCGCTGTCGTATAGTAGCGAGGTTGCTAGCCAGGTGGGTTTGGTAGGAATTGTTTGGTGATGGTGGTTGCTATTTTTGACTATAACGAGACAGTTTTGGGTCTGATGTGTCATACAGTGTAGTTTAGTGATCTGTGTTTGAAGTTCACGCTGACGTTGCTATTATTTATGAGAAGGCGCTCGCGTTATTTAGCAGTTTTCTTGTTGACATTTATATAAACTGACTTCTAAATAATGGCGGTAGTTCACAATTCATGTATTTTTATTGTAGGACGCGGCGCAGATCCCGCTCCCGCCTGAAGAAGAGCCAACGCCACCAGCGGTCGTGGAAGATGACCTGGCGGAAGTGAGCGAGTCGGCGACAGTGGCCGAGGCTAGCGGCGAGGCGGCGGCCGAGGAGGCGCAGGAGCAGGTGGAGCGGCGCATCGAGACGGTGGTGCAGCGTGCGGCGGCGCGGCGAGATCAAGTGCGACTGGCGCCCGCCCGACCACGCGCACGACCAGCACCACCAGCACCACGCGCGGGAGCGACCCTCGCGCTGGGGTCTGTACTCGATCATTTATTTTTACGTTGTATTACGGGCGTTGTACACCACTCCGAAGTCCCTAGTTTGATTTCTGGGTCGAGCAATGATATTGCGTTTTTCTATTCAGTGTCAGATCGAAGTCCAGGATTTGTGCTCGACATGCCGAAAAGTAGGCTCTGGTTGCACCACTGCTTACTCCTTCGAAGAGAGTGAGATGTGCTGTATAAATCTAAATCTTAATTAGGTGTCAAAATATGATATCCTTTAGCGGAAGATGCTGCTTCCCTTAATCGATTCCATGTGCTGACCTGAATTACTGGTTACGCACTACGTAATTCGGAGACGAGCCAATGTACCAGGTATTTTATTATTCGCTAATATTATAAATGCAAAAGTCTGTGTAAATGTTTGAATGTTTGTTTGAAGTTCGAAAGGCTTTTCACGCGGTTGAAGCCTCGAGCAACACCTAGCTATTCTATATAAATGGACCCTGCATACATTCTTTTTAAGTTTTTATTTTATTACTCATATCACTAGGTTTGAAGCCGGGCGAAGTGAACATAGTGCTGACCGGCGGTAACAACACAGAACAGTTTCCTATACAGACGGTGGTCGACTCGCAGCCAGTGTACCAGATACAGAGCCTCGCCAATAGGACCGACAGCTGCAGTATTGAGTGAGTTGTGTTGTCAATTGTATAGTAGTATGAACGCGTTCCGCTAGATGGCGTTGTGTTGAAATTATGCTGAAAAGCTGATTTCATTTTTGTGCCGATTGGAGAACTGTTTTTTTTTTATTTTTTAGTTTTGAAACAAAAACCTGTCGTATGTTTACGTAATCTGCAAATCTTGCTTCCATAGACCAATTGTTTCTCGTTATTAATATCCTAAATACAAGATAATTGTGTCGTACGGCATAGTTAATTGGCAATATTAATTATAATTAATTTTGTAGTTACGATTACGATGAAGCGTACATGGACACGTACGGCGCGTTAGACCGACTGCAGTACGGCGACTGTTTTGGCGCGGGCTCGCCGCTCGGACACGACTCCGCGACCGCGCACGCGCAGCAACACGCGCTGCAACACGCGCAACACGACGAGCTGCCGCGCGCGATACACGCCAGCACGCTCGACGAAAGGATCTCGCGAGTGTTGCAGGACACCGGTGAGTCGATTGCAGCTAACGTCACTCGAGTCGTAGTATCGTAAAAAATAATTTTTATATAAAATGCAATCTTTGGGCCTTTAAAAACTGTTTTACGTTATTTTTTTTAGTATTTACTGTCAAGTACAACTTACTCGTTTGCCTCGTTTCTTAAATTAACAGATTTGATAATCTGTAAATAAACAGACATGACTCAGTTTTTCTATTCATTTATTTACACATTCTCTATTCGTAAATGTATAAAGGCGGACTTTGTGACCACAGTCGACCTTTGGGTGATGCAGAGATGAAATAATATAACACTTTTCGTTAGTAGCTATTAATACGTGAACCTTAACATTGTGTTAATAGTATCTAAAATTCATTTTCAGTTCTCGGCGAGGTGGCTAAGGAGGCTGAAGAGGTTGAGGGTGAAAAAGATGGCCCGGAAAAGGGGATATTGATCACGTAGGTATTGTGTTTATAATAGCGGGGAGGATGAACTGCTGGCAAGAAAGACGAAGGTTTGATCCCGCGATTAAAGTGCACTACGACGACGGTCAACAATCCCAGGAATTACCTTTTTATTATTGAAAAGTGTTCGGAAATTATATTCCGGGTGAAGACTTTCAATTAACTATATATAGTCTGACCAGGAAAGTAAAAATCCATGCTGTTTTGAAATAATGAATTAATTGTACTGTCTACGTAATTTTAACAAGCAGAAGCGGCGACTCCAGAGCACTTTTATTTTTCTTGTCACGCTAACATAAAATTTTGTTACAAATTATACACCCTGTTTTATTTACATAATTATTGTGATGTGCAGGAAGACAGCGGTAACGCCCGAGAGCCGCGCCAACAAGCGAGTGAGCTTCGCGGACGGGTACAAGCCCGGGCAGGACTCTGATGTCGAGGAACCGCCCGCCAAAAAGGTAGGTGACAGTTCGTAGTGGGAAATGGAACCTTGCGAGCTTAGCCGAGATCTCGCGAGATCATAATAACCAGTGTAGGAAGATCTCAATGTTTACGAGATTTGCGGGATTGGACTTTTTAATATAAACGTAAATGAATTTGTAAATAGTTACATGTAAGATTAAAATAAAACAAGTATGTAATGTGGCATACATAGAGAATTGTATTTTTAAATAATATAATAATAATATTTGAAACCTCGATTGAATAGTCATTTAAGAATTATAGAGATATTGTTTGTTTATAGCATCTAAATGACTCGGTAACCGGTGATAATAGCGTATACTGTTATGTTACAGAAGAAGCGGTCGCGTCGCTACGGTTGCGCGTGGCCGTGCCCGGCGTCGCACCCGGACCACGTGCCGCTGTGGGACGCGCTGCCCCCCCCGCCGCCGCCGCCGGGCTCGCCGCCCCCGCCGCAGCCCCCGCCCGCGCCCCCCGTACATCTGTTGCGCCACCACAAGCCCGCCTCGCTGCTGCCCACGCCGCCCCATCATTTGCACCATAAGTTCGGTGAGTGGTGTATCCTTATGAATATTGTAGATGCGGAAGTAAATTCTGTCTTTTAAGCTTTCACTAAACCAATTTTCACACAAGGGAAACCGCTATTAGTAACTACTATACCATAAATAGATTAATCGCCAAACTAAGAATTGAGTATTTGGTATTTAAGTCTACAGTATTGAAGGATCAAAATTGTCGATATTTCTAAATCGATTACAATGTTTGTTATAAATTACGAAAATTGTTTAAGAAAACAAAACGTTTTGCCAACGACTTTAAACTGAAAAAAAATATTTAATATATTTTTCGTAGTGTTAATTTTGTGTATTAATATTTTATCTAACTTTTTAACCCGTATACCAAGTAATCAGTAATACAAACAGTCGGCCAGATCATACATATCTAATCTATATCGATACTGTCATTACTTTTGAAGTAACTTCTTTTTTCTTATTACAGATCCCAGTGGTCCAATACCAGGGTTTATGCCACCGGAGCCTCCGCCCGGCCTTCTCTTGTAAACCACTATTAGTTTCAGTTATTACAGTGTAATATTGTCACCTTGTAAATAAACGTTAAGGACACTTTTTGTTCATTTTTATTTTTTAACCGACTTCAAAAAGAGGAGGGGGTTATCAATTCGACGTGAATGTATTTTTTTTTCATATAGTGAGCTCAGTAGACGTCGTTCTACAGACCGCATTTTATGTAAAATACCTTTTACCTTTTAAGTTTCGACAACAAAGAGAGAGAGACGAAGAAGAGACGACAAAGAGTTACCTAGGGTCCAAAATTATCCTATGATTTAAGCTGACTAAATTCTCAGATTTTTCTTTGAAATCGGTTAGGTGGAAATTATACAAGGAATACTTTAAATACTTTGTATAATTTTCACCGAATTGCCTACCAACGCACCCACCACACCCAAGATGCCGGAAAAAACGGGTGCGAATTTTTTTTCGGCCGAGTTGCCCAGATTTCCTCGTCAGATTTATTGGGTCAGCAAACACATTGGATCCGCCTCAGGCGACGGAAAGCCGCGCTACGCCACTATCTCTCGGTTAACAATATTAGCCTATCGGTTTAAAGTTAAATGATCATTTATATTAGACCAGACGTTGCTCACGGCTTTGCCCGAATAAAAAAATCCAGGATACAAGACAAGCTATGTACTTTTCGAGGATAAAACATGCATGACAAGCTATGTATTTTCCGTACCAGATTTTATGAAATCGATGGTTGGACCGCAAAATGTAGCAGGTTTATTATAAAAGTAAAGATTTATGAAACTAATTTGAAAACGACTCAATGCTAAACCTAACAAAGGAATATTGTTTTTTATTTATGGTTATATTTTCTTCTTGTTTTTAAAAGAAGGCAAAGGTTCTCAGGGATGCAGTTTCATTACCACGTCCAAAATCTTTATTCAAATTCAAATGTTAAAACCATGTTTGTAGTAAAGGTATATTGTATAAAAATTATAGAGGTTTAGAATTCCTAGTGCAAAAGTCAAAAGTCAAAAGTTATGCCTAATGGCCACTAAGTACAAAGCTCTCTAGTATAATAGATATTTAGAGAGGGCATATTATGATGTACGTGCAGTCAGCCACCAAAGTTGCTGAACAGATGTGAACTTCAAATAGCCTTTATGTTTTGTGCCTTATGCAACAAACTTTGTTTCTTCGCTAAAATAAGCTACAAAGGGATTAGGTTATTTTAATGATATAAAAATAAATAATTTTATTAAACCTAACTTTTATACATTTGAAATTTTGTTTGTTCAGCTACTATTATATTTGACTGCATATTTATGTGTTCCATTTTATTATTTGCTCCATTTATTTCTATTTTCTCCCGTAACCATAAAAAATTACAGTAACTTTTACGATTAACTAACCTAATATGATAAATAATATCAGTCCTGTATTATATATTGTCCCACTGTTGGGCACGGGCCTCCTCTACTACGGAGAGGGATTAGGCCTTAGTCCACCACGCTGGTCTAGAGCGGATTAGTAGACTTCACACACCCTCGAAATTCCTATAGGGAACTTCTCAGGTATGCAGGTTTCCTCACGATGTTTTCCTTCACCGTTAAAGCAAGCGATAATTCTCAAAGAATACACACATCACTTTAAAAAAGTCAGAGGTGTGTGCCCTTGGGATTCGAACCTGCGGACATTCGTTTTAGCAGTCCGTTCCATAACCAACTATAGCCTAGTTGGTTTTTAACTAGCCTTACAGTAATGTAATTTGTTTTTTAATTTAATGAATCACTTAGTCGAATTTCGGGCATAGCGGCGCATTTCAACAGAGATCAACCAGGTGCGCAGGAGGTATTATAGTGCACGAGTGTGTTCGCAATACACAGAGGCAATCTTTGTTCCTGCACTCTGATAGTCTGGTGAGACGGCATTCGATATGACCGTAGAGAGATCATGCGCAGCAGCAACGGCTTTTCGTGCTTTAAGGGGCACGGACGTATCACACCGCCAACTTCTTGACTGCGAGCTGAGACTAAGTAATGTGGAAAAACCGTCATAATTATTTTTGGCTTGAACTGGGATACGAATCTAGGTAGGTACTCAGCTCAGTACTTGTTCTCGTACCGATTATGCTTTACAACACTACCAAGGCAGTCGAAAAAACTAAGTGAGTACCTTTACTGCGTATGTTTTTAATTAATTTGTATTTCTGGGTGGTGCTGCTACTCATAATAGGCAATTTTGGCACGCATTAGCCGGAATCGGCCAGAGGTTGCGGCGCATTTCTAATGTTTGCTTTACATATTACTACTACAGTGTAGTACTGACACAAGTATGGTTCTAAGTAGATCAGTACAGCAAGCTTCTCCTTTTGCTTTACTTTTGTTTTGGTGTCGATGGTTAGATCGTCAGGTATTAAAATAAAACTGCAGTGTTAAAAACAATAAAATAGATTTTCATTTATTGTGAGACGAAAAATACAACAATGGGACTTATCAGCTAAAATGGTTAGTGGCAGACTGTCGTGTCAAAACAATTGATTGTTAGGTATGGGGCGCGCGGCTCGACGCCGGGCGCCGCTACTTACAGCATCCATAGACTCCTAATTACTTATGTCTTTCATCGGGAAACTCGTGGTAACGAATATCAACGAAACATTAGCATATATATCATAATATAATACTTCAAAACGATACCATGACCACTATTTACTGAAATCATAACTAATATTATTTTAAACATTGTGAAGTTTCAATAGTTTCATTTTTAACTAATTTTTTAAAAGGCTTTATTGATTCGAAGCTAATACTTAATTACTTACAAGATTGTTTAATAGTTTTAATAGTAGTCGCGCCACTCGTCCGACAGATGGCGTCATGAGTGTCATGTAAGGTGATATGTGTGTCGCTCGGCTCCGGAGTGTGACGGCGCGGCGCCTGCGTACCTCACAAATAAAACGTAACAACTCTCAAATACCGCTACTATGAAACGTTCTATACAAAATTGAACATTGCCGATTCGCTAGATCGTTTTGATTTCATTATATTTTTATTTTATCACTAAAACAAGTGGGCGGCGAGCGGTCGCGGCTCTCGTGTGACTCTCGTTTCAACTCGTCACTAAGTCGATTAAGTACATGTCTTACGTTATAAGTTGAAAATGCCACTGCTGCGATCCTACGTCGCCTATGCCTGTGCGGCGCGCGCGCAGCGGAGACTCGCGGGCGGCGCGTGTGGCGCGCGTGTGGCGCGCGTGTGGCGCGTGTGTGGCGCGTGTGTGCTGGCGCACGTGGCGCACGGGCGCGCGTTAGGGCCGCTGCGCGCGCGCCTCGCTATTGCTCATAGAGAAAAAATTCCGAAATCAATTCGTTACACCGTAGACTATATTTTGTTTAATAAACTTGAAGTATTTATCAATAATCAATAAGTACATTATAATAATTGAATAATTAGTATTTTGTTTCATAAGAGACTAGGGCATTACAAAATAAATACCTCTCAGCTATACAATTTTAATGTTTATTTCTATTTTTAAACATTTTGAAGATGTTCAAAAAAGTGGACTACTTGGGTGTGTACCCGAGACGCCCTGACGCGCGGCTCTCGTGTACAAACGCCTCGGCTGATGCGTCTACGCTTCGAGATATGACTTAAATGTACATACTTAGATTTAGGGGAAAAAGGTCGTAAAAACAAAAGAGTTACTGAAATTTTATAACAAACACCTTAACTAATAGTTCAATAATTTAGTTGAAGTATATAGAGTGTGGCGCGCGGCGGGCGGCGGGTGGCGGGAGGCGCGGTCCGTCGCCACTGGCACGGCACGGCGCCGCTCCGTCACCGACACGACACCGCGCCGACTCCGCGCCGGCACCGACACGGCCCGACGCCCCCCGCGCGCTCGCACGCAACATGTCTTTGACAAAGCAATATAAAACATTTCATTCCGTGTGAGAGATGACACGATGGTATGCGAAAACTTTTTATTTTTCAAAAACACACGTCCATTCGCTCACCCTTGCGCTTAAATCTAAAATTAATAATTAGACAATATTTTTTTATTTGTTCAACAGACGCGCGCGCGCGACGCGACGCGCGCGTATAATAATAAAATATTTTCAAAACAATCGAATAATTAAACACACTAGTTAACAATATAACTTATGCTCACGTACGCGCGTACTCAACCATACACGTTCAAAATCAAATACGAAACTTGATCATCCTCGTTACTTTAAAATATGATTTTATACACAATCGTTTCAGCATTACAATACAATAAGAGCGATGGCAGCGTAACGGTTCGCGTAAGGTCCGTGCGCGACGGCGCGCGCTACATAATACTGATATATCGCTAAGTTATTGCACGAGGGCACGGTGTGGGCGGCGGCGGGGCGTGTTACACCGCCGTCTCGGTGTGGCTGTGGCTCGACAGGCGCTCCACGTCGATGTCGTGCGGCGCCAGCGTGTCGCGCGCCGCGTCGTACTCGACGCTCGACGAGTGCGAGAACCGCTTGGACAGCGCCGTCTGCTTGCGCAGCGCCTCCGCCAGCGCCGCGTCCGCCAGCGAGCCGCGCGAGTCCAGCCCCTGCCGGAACGCGTTCACCACGCGGATCTGCGCGCCACGCACGCGCGCGTTACTCACCGCACGCGCGCGCCGCACGCCTCCGCGCTCGCGGTACTCACCTT